>NC_140458.1:35917936-36080436 GCF_963576455.1 Neolamprologus multifasciatus
TCTGTCTTATTGATGCGAGCTTTAAAGAGGAAGGACTACACAGATTAAACTGTGGTTGCCATCCTGAATAGATGTGACGCACGTACCAAATAAACTTTGGTTTTTAGGTCTTTTTTAGTTTTCTTTCTTCATTCTTTCTCTTTTTGCTGGGATTTGTTTTGTTTTTTCTTTGGACAGTAACTGTGATGTTATAAAAATGAGACAAAACGTTTTATTGCAGAGTTGTGAAAGTTAACAGTGTCTGGATGCTTGTGAATGTTAATTTCTTACCACAAACAAATAAGGCAAATGTGGTTTCTTTGCTTTTATAAGATTTGAAGTCTTAGTGGCGGGCTTAAATTCAGCGACCTCCTTTCCCTCAAGGTTTCATTTTTGTTTTCTTCTTTTTCTCTCTTTCCACACTTCTTCTTTCATTTCCTCTCCCCCTCCTCTGATTTCTTCTTATGTTTCTTCTGTCCTTTCTAGTCTTAAACTCTGGATACCCACTGGCCTCGAGAGAGCAGTCATGTTTCCAATATGTCTCCATTTAGCAGAAACCAAATGAACAAGAGCAGGGCCAAAACAAGAGCAGGAAAAATCATCACACAGCCACTGGCACAATCTGCTTATCTTTCACTGCTAATAGCTTTCATGCTCATTCCTTCTGTGTGCACACATGCATGCACGTGTGCACACGCACGCAGGGAAATTCATGTATTCACATGTTGTTCTTTAGACAAAAACACATTCAGATCAGTGAGGACACACATGCTCATCCAAACTTGCTTGGGCTGTTTCCTACCTCTGCCGAGAAGTACATAATGATAATTACAGTTTGGGCCTATATCCCTGAATTAACCAGATCAGACACACACACAAGTTCCAGAAATGCCAGGGGCTGCTGTGGTGTACGCTGACTGAAGCGCAGTGTTCGAGAAGTCCTGTGCTGGGGAAGTGGTCCGTTCAGCCATTGTTCTCTATTAAAACCTCCTGGGAGCCATCTGAGCAAGACTGAGATGTGCAGGGCCAATAAAAACTGCAGTCAGACCAACAAAGAGTCAGAAAGACGACACACTTTGTTAGGGTGTTATTTAACAATACGTTACTGTGACCGGAGAGCACTAGAGGAGATCGCGCAGAAGTCAAGCTGCAGACACAAAGTCCTTAATGTTGCGCTGTGATAGATAAAGACAGACGTCAGCCAGAGAAGCCACAGAGGAGAGAAACAGGAGCTCAGGTGTGTGTGCCAACCGCAGAGGCTTGGAGGTGTTTACAGTGTGCAGATATGCCAGTAAGCCTCATTGACTCACTTGTGTGGGTATACCAGTTTTTCATGTGCCCATAATGGTAAACCATGAGGGTATTTCACTAAGCCACTCTTTTAAGGGCTGTTTTACAACGCAGCACATTCAACAACATATTACACGCAGCTGCATTTAAAACGGTTTTCTTCTAAAATCGCTCGCTGCACACTCACTGCTTCCATCTTTCAAACGAAATGTTGTGTATTAATCTAATTTTAAATTCTCACTGGATTTATGAGCATTTATATCAAGCACTTCCGCTCTTGCCTGCCCTTTCTTCTTTCCTGACCCTGAGGGCAGGACCATTGTTTAGGGCGTCACCGGTCCCCTCTGGGTGCTGTGTCCTGGGCTGCCTCTTTATGGCTGCAAGGCCCGCCTAATCAATTGCCCACTCCTGCGCACACAATTAGTCTTGAGATTTATACAGCCGGGTAAACTTAGGGGTGTTAGTCTCCCTAAGGCCAATCAGCCTTCATGGGCTTTCCAGAGAGCTCTCCCTATACGCCGGCCAAACGACACTAATAAGCTTTAAGTGTGTGTGTGCGCGTGCATGCAAGCGCGTGCACGTGTGTTTGCGACTGACACTAATTAGCAGCGCTGGTGCACCCATTTCCTCAGCACCATTTCCTGTGATAGTAATTATTAGGTATGTGTGATAAATCCCAGGCCCTCTTCCACCCGTCCGGAGATAAAACAAGAGAGAAACAGACAAAAAGAGAGGCGGGAGAACAGTTTATACTCAGAGGAAGTTAAGTAGGTCAGTGTTAAAAGAGCGATGAAGCAAAAGTGGGAAGAGATAACGAAAGAATGATTTTACTCCAGTGGGGAACTCGGTACTGAAGTTTCCACATGCAGCATTCCCCCACTGATGTGGCCTCCCTGTCTTTCCTTATGATTGTCAATCACTGCATTCCTTTTGCATGTGTGTTTTTAAATCTTTTTAACTTCTTTTCTTTTCCTAATCACTCCAACTTCAACATGTCATTTATCAGATTAGGACAAAAACTGCGTCTTTCTTTGGAAAGACTCTTCCGTCTCTATCAGTTTAACAAAACACGTATATCCACAGTCGAGCCTCAGCAGACGTCCTCAGAGTGTCACAGTTCATCACCACTTTTATGAGCCTTCATCTCACTTATGCTTTAACTTAAGGAGACAATGCCACTTCTCATGGCCACTCCATGGTTCTTGAAACCTCACTGGTCCCTCAGCCCAGCAGTTCTCACACTGATGCCTACAGAGAGCGTACATCTGTGCAGCAGCCATGCAAAACTCAAACCAGGGTTTACAAACTGTGCAGAACTTCCAAATCATATTTAATGGGTAAGTCGGTGCTTGCCAAGCACGCTATCTGACTATAGGCACCAGTAAAATATTAATAAGTAGCGATAAAAAATAACCATAATTGATGTTAAAACAGCCCAACTTGTGGCATGAGCAGATTTGAGTCCAGGAGAAAATGGCTACAAAGATTTAGAGTTAAACATAGTATTCAAAGTTTAAGAGTGTTAGCCGAGCAGAGCAGTATCCAACTAAAAACCTAAACGCGTGAGCAAACTTTACATGTATCTCTTTGTTTCCACCCTTGCATTATAGGATCTAGAAAGAAGTCTCATTACCTTACTATCCGAACAACCGACTTGGAAGCATTTCCATGTGATGAAGTCCTCCATTGACAAAACCTCAAAGGACGAGTTGGAGGAGTTGGGTGGAGCCTGCCTAGGCCTTGACATAATAAGACACCTATAGGCTCAACAGCTGACACACACGTCGAAGGTAAACACACGTGTCAGAGGGCACAGGCGCACAGACAGACATGATGAATGGGCTGAAGTTCCCACGAGGCGGCGCGCATACAAACTTGCTCAGAGAGGGGAAGGTGATGTGGAGTCAGCCCCTCCTCATCGCTGCAACACAGAGAATCCCATTCACGGCACTGACCCTCCGTGTCTCATCATTACCTATCACAACAATGGCGCTATAACGCCACGCCGTAATTGTGCGCATATGGCTGTGCAAATGTGCATAGGTGTGAGCATCCACTTCAAGTTCTTGTGTACAAAATGCCGTGACGTCATATATTTCTGTGAGCTCAGAGTCATTAGCTAAATGATGTCTGTAATTTTTAGAAAAACCACAAGAAACATAATATTGCCTGTAGTGGCTGCAGATATGAACGTGTACATCAGGCTTTTCAGTCTAAAGGTGTGTGTGTGTGTGTGTGTGTGTGTGTGTGTGTGTGTGTGTGTGTGTGTGTGTGCACATGCTGCATTCATTTGTGTCTACGTCCCTGCGAGAGATCCGTGAGCCGGGACATGACCTTGCCAGTACAGCTGGTCTCTGTGTGTTTAGTCAGTGTAACCATGGCGATGGCGCTATGCAGACAGGATGTCTACATTGGGGATTTTGAAGTCATAACGTCGCTACTGCTCTAAGCTTCATTATGCCATGAGTTACTGTAAGCGGCCAGCAGATGGATATGTGACCGAATGTAATCTGGAGTTATAATTTAGGTCTTGTTATGTTTCCACTGTGGAGAAGATTTCATTTGCACTCGAGTGCAGACATGATAAAAGAAATGAGTGGTGGCATTTGACCTGAATTTACTTTTGTATAATCACACGTCATAACTGTTCAGAAGGCTTTCAAGCGTCAAGGACAAATGTGGGTATAATAAGATATAAAAAGCTTAAGGTTTGTTATTTTCAGCCTTTCTGTCCAACATGTTATTTAGAACCTTTTTAGAGCAGAAGAAAAAGCCGACAGCTATATTAATGTCATGTTTACAACGTCTCTTTATATGTTCATTTAGTTATTAAATTGGATTCTTATAGCAGTTACTGTCACAAAGAAACAGCTATTCCATATTTTCTCTGTTTAATCATTGCATTTAAAGCTTTCTATTTAATCTTACTTTAGTAGTTTAGATTTGTGTCCATTAAGCAACACCAGGAAGAAGCAGGAGATCACTTCTAGTAAATGTAAGTTAAGACATTTTTGCCAAATATTCAAAGTAATAAAAAATCCATCTTCAATGACAGAAGCACATAATATGATCCCCGACAGAGACATTAACATTATCGAGTCTGTTGGGAAGTTCATTAGGAAACAAAAACCAAAGACAAACTGCTGCAAGTTCTAAAAGATGCTTGGAAGAACCTGCCTGCCAAGTGTCTTCAAAACTGTATAAGACTACTAAGGAAATCAAAGCTCTTTTGAACTAAATACTGACTTTATTTATTTTTTAAAATAAATAAAAACAATTCGTGGCCAGTTAATTGAAAACATGCTCCACCTCTCCGTGAATCGCTACCTTATCGTGGTGGAGGGGCTTGTGTGTCCCAGGGATCCCAGGGGCTATGTTGTCTGGGGGCTTTTGCCCCCTGGTTTGTTTCCTGCGCCTTAGGGTCGGGGAACGGGTCCTGACTGTCATCTGCACTTATGCGCCGAGTGGCAGTTCAGAGTACCCAGCCTTCTTAGAGTAAACGCGTAGTGAGGGTGTGCTGGGAACACCTAGCAGAGGCCCCAGTCCGCGAGATCTTCAACGCACACCTCCGGCAGAGCTTCAACAGCGTTCTGAGGGAGACTGGGGACACTGAGTCTGAATGGACCATGTTCGGCGTCTCCATTGCCGAAGCTGCTGCATTGAGCTGTGGCCGCAAGGTGGTTGGTGCCTGCCGTGGTGGTAATCCCCGAACCAAATGGTGGACACCAGAGGTGAAGGGAGCCACCAGGCTGAAGAAGGAGTCCTATCGGGCTTGGTTAGCCTGTGGGACTCCGGAGGCCAAGCGGAATGCGGCTCGGGCAGTGGCTGAAGCAAAAACTCGGGTGTGGGAGGAGTTCGGAGAGGCCATGGAAAAAGACTTTCGGACTGCCTCGAAGAAGTTCTGGCAAACCGTCAGGCGTCTCAGTAGGGGAAAGCGGTGCTCTACCTGCACTGTGTATAGTGCTGGCGGAGCGCTGCTGACGTCGACTGAGAAAATTGTCAGGCGGTGGAAGGAATACTTCAAGGACCTCCTTAATCCCACTGACGCGTCTTCCGAGGAGGAAGCAGAGTCTGGGGATGAGGGGAATGACCCACCAATTTCCGGGGGCGAGGTCACTGAGGCAGTTAAACAACTCCTTGGTGGCAGAGCCCCTGGTGTTGATGAGGTCCGCCCCGAGTTCCTGAAGGCTCTGGACGTTGTAGGGCTGTCCTGGTTGACACGCCTCTGCAATGTTGCGTGGAGATCAGGGGCAGTACCCCTGGACTGGCAGACCGGGGTGGTGGTCCCCATCTTTAAGAAGGGGGACCGGAGGGTGTGTTCCAACTACAGGGGGATCACACTCCTCAGCCTCCCCGGGAAAGTCTATGCCAGGGTGCTGGAAAGGAGAGTTCGTCCGCTAGTCGAACCTCTGATGCAGGAGGAACAATGCGGTTTTTGTCCTGGTCGTGGAACACTGGACCAGCTCTTCATCCTCTCGAGGATACTTGAGGGTGCATGGGAGTTTGCCCAACCAGTCTACATGTGTTTTGTGGACTTGGAGAAGGCATTCGACCGTGTCCCTCGGGGTGTCCTATGGGAGGTGTTGCGGGAGTATGGGGTGTCTGGCCCATTGCTACGGGCCATTCGATCCCTATACAACCGTTGCAAGAGCTTGGTTCGCATTGCCGGCAATAAGTCGGACTCATTCCCGGTGGGTGATGGGCTCCGCCAGGGCTGCCCTTTGTCACCGGTTCTGTTCATAATTTTTATGGACAGGATTTCTAGGCGCAGCCAAGTGGCGGAGGGCTTTCGCTTTGGTGGCCTCAGAATCTCATCTCTGATCTTTGCGGATGATGTGGTTCTGTTGGCTTCATCAGGTGAGGGCCTCCAGCTCGCACTGGAGCGGTTCGCAGCCGAGTGTGAAGCAGCAGGAAGGAGGATCAGCACCTCCAAATCTGAGGCCATGGTTCTCAGCCGGAAAAGGGTGGAGTGCCCACTCCGGGTCGGGGATGAGTTCCTGCCCCAAGTGGAGGAGTTCAAGTATCTCGGGGTCTTGTTCGCGAGTGATGGGAGAAGGGAGCCGGAGATCGACAGACGGACCGGTGCAGCGGCTGCAGTAATGCGGACGCTGCACCGGTCCGTCGTGGTGAAGAGGGAGCTGAGTGTAAAAGCGAAGCTCTCAATTTACCGGTCGACTCCTCAGCCTCCCGGGGAAAGTCTATGCCAGGGTGCTGGAAAGGAGAGTTCGTCCGCTAGTCGAACCTCTGATGCAGGAGGTTACCGTCCCTACCCTCACCTATGGCCACGAGCTGTGGGTAGTGACCGAAAGAACGAGATCGCGGATACAAGCCGCAGAAATGAGCTTCCTCCGAAGGGTGGCTGGCCTCTCCCTTAGAGATAGTTCGGCCATCCGGGAGGGGCTCAGAGTAGAGCCGCTGCTGCTCCACATCGAAAGGAGCCAGCTGAGGTGGTTCGGGCATCTGACAAGGATGCCTCCTGGGCGCCTCCTGGGGTTGGCGTTCCGGGTATGTCCCACCGGGAGGAGGCCCCGGGGCAGACCCAGGACACGCTGGAGAGATTATATCTCTCGGCTGGCCTGGGAACGCCTTGGTGTTCCCCCGGATAAGCTGGAGGAGGTGGCTGGGGAGAGGGAGGTTTGGGCTTCTTTGCTTAGGCTGCTGCCCCCGCGACCCGGCCTCAGATAAAGCGGATGAAGATGGATGGATGGATGCTCCACATGAAAAGTAAAAATATTTAAAAGGTATGCGTTCTTTGTTTCAGTGTGATGCAGGTGTTTGCTGATATATGTTGTGCTAAAGTTGGTCATTTTACTCCAACAACTGCTCTTCATATGGCTCTTCCAACTCTTTACAGCTATAGTTCAGCTTCACCTTTCTTTCATCCATCACTCCCTACATCCATCACTCCCTCCATCAATCCCTGGCCCAGCATATCATTCTCCATCATCTACTATTTCCTCCCTAAATCTACGATACAACTTCCTCTCTTCCTCATTCTGTCTTGTAATTTTTTCTCCATCTCTTAAATGTTCAACTTGCCACTTAGCTACCCCAAAGAAGTTACGCTTTATCAACTCTGCATCGAAGCTGCCACTGTTTTTCCCCTTTCTTTCCACTATCGTCGTTTCCATCACTGAAATGTAAACAGAGATAATATCACCTACATTCCCAAAGTCTGTAGAAGGATCAGGTTCAGTAAGCCCCTGCGATGTTGTGGCATATAGTTTTATCCTATTCAGACTATGGAAACATCTCAATGACTAGCTTTTCAAAATGTCCAAACACATAATTTCTCTATTGTGCACCTATACCCCCTGACCCAAGACTTGTTTAATGACTGGCTCCTCCAGAGGCCATCTGTGAGTGTGTGTCTGTATGTGTGTGTGAATATTGTACAGTATGGTGGAAACTCAATCTGGTGTGGGGTGACAGAGGAGACCTGCAGTGTTTTTAAGCATTAAGCATTCAGCTATATAGCTATATCTGTGAAAGGCAAATATGAACATGCTCACACACACACACACACACACACACACACACACACACACACACACACACACACACACACACACACACACGATGAGCAGGGAAACCCAGAATGAATGCAATGAGAGTATTGAAAATGCTTTTTCCCTCCTTGTCTCTTTCATTAACAGTGTTGAAAAGCCAAGAGTTCTCTACCTCTGGCTCACACAGACACACACACAGACACACACACACACACATATATGCACACATTAAAGACACACACAGAAAGCTCTCCAATTCATTGGAGACGTGCCTCACATGGTTTGCTTCAGCTGGTCTTCTTGACAAATGCCACATTACAGCAGAGGGAAGGAGAAACTTGGCATGCAATCAAACTTCTCTCATGATTTAAGATTTGAAATGCTTCAGCATGTGCAGTCCCTCTCTGCTCCCTCTCGTTCTCTCTTTCTGCCCGAGTCTTTGCTGCTTTCCCTCTAACGTGTCTCGCTTCTTACCTCTCTTTCATTGCTCTATCTTTCCTGTTTAGCTTTCCCTCTGCTAACTTGGAGCAGAGCTGTGCTCTGGGAATTTGGCCCCTTTAAAGGAGTAAGCCACAGTTTGTGTAAGTATGTGCATGTCTGCCGACGTGAGTGATTATATGCGAGCTCCACGGAGGCTGTGTGCACGTTCTGCAAGTGTATCTTTGCAGCTTGTTCAGATGTGTGTGAGTCTCACGAAGCTTTGCCCTTTGCAGCTCAACAGTCCTTTAATCCTCATCACCAGTGACCCCTAACCCCTGCTTCTAACCTCTTCATGCACACGCACACATAACCGTGTACAACAGACCACACAAACATGCACATTCATGCCCCTCATGTCCCCTTATCAGTGCCACATTTCTAAAGGTCTTTCCAATGCAGGCTACTCCACAAGCTGACGTTCTGCTTTGTTGTTTTTGTTGTTCATGTCAGCGAATCATCACAACAACCTTCTTCCTCAGACATATTTCTAATAAAATCAATATAAGCTTCTGGACCACTAAAATAATCACATGCTACTTTGCTGAGCATTTTTCTATTCTGTACGTAGACCACGCTTTCAGACTTTATCATATGTTATTCATTTCCACTGATAAACATTCCCAGTAATGCTTGGAGGGTGGAAATCGAAACAGACAGGAAGGTGGTTTGTATCAGCAGTGTGTGTGTTTGTGTGTGTGTGACGATAGACAGGCAAAGGGCACCCTGCTGTCGGTAGTCAGAAAGCTACCCTATAGCTATGTGTACATCAGATATGTGTGGTCTGAAGAGCTGAAGCCACAGTGGGCTTTAACAATCGTGTTTTCAATACATGCAGAATGTGCCAGCCTCCTCTTTCGTACTGCGCTGAGTAGCTGACATTAAAGGCATTTCTCCGCAGCACATGACAAGCAGATATGTGGTTCCATGCTCCTTCAATCAGAGCGCTCAAAGCAAACGCACATGTAGCCAAGCCACTCGCAGATCACTGAACTCACTCACACATCCATACACAACCGCTGACATACACTCACACATGCAAATGCAAACAGTCCTCCTCCTAAACTCCCTCTGCAGAGCTGCACACGAATCTAAGACTGCACCACCTGTCCTCAATAAACTGAACTTTTCACGAGGCACCTTTAGACAACGTCTGATCCTGCTTCAGAATACACCTCAGAGCTGATGTCTATATCACACTCAAACACGAACGCATATGTGAACGGGTGAGCAGATAAATGTGCCTAATACAATATCAGACACAGGTTTATGAGCTGCAGGGAAAAAAACGCTGCTATTTTTACAAATGTTCTTGATAAAACAGCGAGTAAATCATGCCAGTGCCCATCACACCATGCCAAGAAAAGAAAATCTACTTTTATGGGCTGTCAGTCACTTGCACTCACACGTTTAGTGTACTTTTATCCCCCTTTGGAGGCAGCTGCGGCTCAGGAGGTACAGCAGGTCGTCGACCAATCAGAAGGTCAGTGGTTCGATCCTCCAACTTTTATGTCAAAGTATCCTTGGACAACATACTTAACCAAGAGTTCCCCTGCATGCATTTATTATAGTGTCTGTGAACATTAAGTCAGTGCTTATGCACAGAAAAGGGCATTTGTGTGAATGGGTGACTGAGGTTTGTAGTAAGAAAGTGTTTAAACCGCTCAGTACCAGTCGATATGGTAGCTCTGTATCAACACGTGGGGTATTGGGGCAATAATTTAATTTAATTTAATTAAGAAATGACTGTGTAACTGAAAACATTAACTTGGGATCAACAATTTATACTTGAGATACATTTGAATGGCATTTATGTAACAGTGTAATGGAGCCAAAAACAAACATCAGGTTTAATTCCAGCCTCTCCCATCTGCATGCTGATGTGTTTCCTGACTCAATACTGAACCCAAACTGCCTCAGATGCATCAAATCACATGATTTAAAAAAAAAAGTAAAACATTTGATAATTAACTTCTTACAACACTGAAATTATTCACACAGTTTGTTTCAGGAAATAATGTTAAAAATGGTGTCCAGTGCTGTGACTTCTTACCTAAAACATGGTGTATTAGTAGTAATACAGCATGACTCAAATCTTTACCCCTCTGTTAGCATCTTATTACTAAATATCCAGTGCTGCTCATTTTAAGATAAGATAAGATAACCTTTATTAGTCCCACACGTGGGAAGTTTGTTTCGTCACAGCAGGAAGTGGACAGTGCAAAAGTTATGTAGCAAAAATTAGAATACAATGAGAATAAATACAGTACACAACTGTACAGAATAGAATACAATAAAATACTATATACAGTAGAATAAAATAGAATATTTACTATATAATATATAATATAATATTTTACTACACATCTTTAACTGTAACCTAAACAATAAGCACATGAAAATGGCACATTTCTAATATTGTGACCTAAACCACAACACTAACCACTTTGTACAGACAGATGTTTGGGCCGACAGCTGTGCTTAGTTCAGTTAAACTTCAACTAAAAGCTACCTGATGTAACTGAAAGTAAGTATATGTAGACATGTAGGCGACTGTGACACTCACTTCATCTCCAGAATCTCCTCCAGCTGCTTTCGTCTCTCCTGGCGCAGA
Organism: Neolamprologus multifasciatus; assembly: GCF_963576455.1. Classification (NCBI taxonomy): domain Eukaryota; kingdom Metazoa; phylum Chordata; class Actinopteri; order Cichliformes; family Cichlidae; genus Neolamprologus; species Neolamprologus multifasciatus. The sequence goes on from NC_140458.1 coordinate 35,928,806, forward strand.
CTGTTCAGATGTCCGTCTCTCTCGTGCAGCGACTGCTGAGTGGAGGACAGACGCAGTTTCGTGGCGTCCAGCTCCTGGCGCGTCTTCTCCAAAGCTCCCATCAGCTCCTCCAGCTGTTCAGTGGAAGACAAAGAAGGAAGGTGGTGTAAACACATGGATCCGTTCTTAATTATAAGATCAGTTTATAATAATACAAAGACACATATCTATTCTGCACTTATGCACACTCACACACATGCTAAAGTAATTTGATACATGGCAGCTATCTGCTGTCTGTGTGTATGTGAAGAACGTGTGCTGGAGTGCTAAAAGATGACATAAAATGACAGCCTGACATTGAAAATCAACGACCAGCTGACATTTAGGAGCAGGAGACATTACTTCACGGGTTAGCTGAGTGATTGTTCTGACCCTCTCCTCTCAACCCTTCACTTATCATATTCTCAAGTGCAGTTGTGCTTTAGAGCTGAGGATAATGATCAACCTCTTGACTGCATCCTCTGTATCTGCACACACATGTGTGTCTGACAGGATATGACCTCAGGGCGTCATTAGACAGGAAGCGTCTAATTGTCTAACAGCTAGCACTTCACAATAGGATGCAGTCTTGCTCAAGCATGTACAGATGTACATGTAAAACATTTATCTTTGTTTAGTTTTGATGAGCTGCTAATTCGTGATACGAGGTAAAAAAATCTGAAATGTGAAAGAAAAAAAGGAGAAAGACAAAAGCAGAGAAAAGGATGATTAGGGGAACCCTGCATGGGGTAGGACGTGAAGAAAAGGAATGGGCCTCTTTTATGAAGGAGCCAAATGGTTCGCACATTTTCAGGACAGTTTCCATCTCCTCCAGTTTTCTAGGTGTGTTTCACAGATGTCAGCTCACTCTTCATGAACATCACACGCTGAATACGAGCAGAAAAGAGCAAAGGGAGTGCAGAACGCTGAAATTTAACCAGTACGGTCGGAAAACGACGACTTTCAGTCAAAACTTCTTCAAAATGTAACAAAATATTCAATAAATTCAATAAAATACACCCCACAGCTCTGCCAAGAACAATTGACCTCGGAGGTTTCTAGCTGTTAATAGACCGAGTAACGTCAAAATATGCACGTCTCCAAACTTACACCATTTTAATATTCACTGTTTGACTCCAGGATCAAATACAAAGCCAATCTTTTCTTCTTGAAAGGGTCACAGCTCCATTTACACCCACCACATGCCCATCAACCCTCATGCACCAACCTTTCCCTTCCCAGTCCCTTATTAGTCCACCACCCAGGCTAGCCCTCGCTTCACAATCACATCATTAATAAGGAATACAATGCATTTTAGTGAAATTAGGGACCTAATCAGCTTAGCAGTGAGCCTGTGCGTGCTAATTTAGCTCAACTTCAAGGCAAAGCCCCCCAGCCAGGCTAAGGCCTTCTAAGGCTGGCCCAAAGCCCCTTTAGCTGATAAGCTGATTGAGGGCTCAGAGGTAAGGGCCAAATCCCTCTTGTCCGTTTGCGTTGTGTTGCTGGTTCAAAGGCCCAGTTCAAACGCCACAGAGGGGCGAGCGAAACAGCAGAAATCAAGAACGAGAGAGAGAGAGAGCGCGGAGATAATTGCGTGAGACAACTTAAGAAGGCAGATGGGAACACGCAAGGCTCGGGACAGCGGCTGGACAGCAGAGATGATTGTATGAGAAAGACGAGAGGCAGAGGCAGCGAGAGACTTAGAAAACAAGGGTGTGAAAAAAAGTGACCCAGGGCATTACCCATGCTCCATTTCAGCAGGTCAGGCTGATGGAAGACTTTCAGCGCATTACACATCATGAGACTGATTACTCTGGGACAGAGGGGAGAAGAAAGAGGAAAATCAAGCAGAGTGAGGAGAGGAGGGGGTGGGAATGTGAGTTTGGCAGGGCGGGCTGAAGCAGTGCCAGAGTCAGGTGATGTTTCCAAAGAACGGGTTCCTCTCTGCGTCGCTCCACGCACTCTTTTCCAGCCCCGAGGAGAGATTGACTGACAACTGTCTGGTTTAAAACGATGGCATGCTGAACGGCTCCCTTCTTATGTGGTCACGTTGTTTTGGCTGACAAAGCTCACGCCTCTGACAGGAGCATCGGTGACTGAGCACCTTGAGCACTCGGGCAGCTTTGCTTGTGTCAACAGTGCGGCTGTAACTCTATTCTAGCTCAGCTCGTGTCAAGTTCAGTCGCCAGTATGACCACATGCTGGCTCGCTATGTTTTCTATGCGTAGGGTTTGGATTGACTTATAATAAAGGCTTGTGACTACGGCTTGTGGGGTCAATGAATGTGAATGTGTCATCAGCTAGAGAAGGATTTTCCTGAATCTTCGGGTAATCTCAGGTCACGCTGAATCATTTACTTCTATGCGTGCAAAAAGTCCCTCAGACATAAATATACTTTTCTGACTTTGCAGTGAATCAGAATATTGTTTGATAAACACAGTATCCATGCTGAATGCAAGTCAAGCGTGCAGAAGGACAGAAATTGTGAAAAGAAGGGAGAAGAAAAAAAAAACAAGCCGCAGTTAGCGTTGGCGCTCGCAAAATTTTCTCAACTGCGTTTGACCTCCTCTTACTTTGCTGCTCCGGCCTCTCTTCATCTTTCAAACTCTCCCAGGAAGCATACGTGTGTGTTTGAGGCAGTATAGCCGCCATTCTGCCTCAAAATGTTGGTTCTTGTTTTAACCGCCGATTGCTCTCATGTTACTTGTGGCACTCGTAAGTAATGCGAGGTCATTCTCATTCAAATGCACGCTCACACCGAGAGGAAACACACTCCCTGGCCCTGTTTCTCTTTCCCACCGCAGACACACCTACGTACACACACACACACACACACACCAGCAGGCAGCCAGATAAGCAGGACATGTGGTTAAAGGGGCAACCTGTGCTCCATCAAGTCTGCAGCTTCGTCAGTCGCTCTGCTCACAGAGACATAAACTCACAACATCTCAGACACATGCTTACATTTTCAAAGATGCAAAGTTAACAAGAGAAAACGAAAGGAGGCCACTGGAATTTCTTTTTTTTGGTTTGAAATTTCAGTCAAGAAGAATAAAATAAACAAAAGACTGTTTAGAGAATAAAAAGTAAATTAAGAAGAAAAAGCAATAACAGAGGAAACAAAACTGCCCATTTGGTAATAATGATATAATGGTCTGCCTGCAGTTACATTTTAAACCACATGGAGGCGCAGTTTTGTTTATTGCAGTGGTCCTGAATGATCTGATCAACTGATCACAGAGTTTAAAAGGTACACCAGGAAACCTGTGTGGAGACGCTCGACACTGTCTGTGTGCGTGCGTGCGAGTAAATGCATATGGTGGTGTGGCGCCCGATACACGTGCGCTACAGGTAAACCTGTCTCTGGGCCTGAACCCGGGCAGCCTCCTCCTGCGCCCAGAGAGCCTCCCTATGTGCAGAGGTGTTCATGCTTTCTCTCAGTGCCCTCTCCAGCTCCATGATCCGCTCAGCTGTGTCCCGCAGGGCATCCTGGGAAGCCAAAAGAGGAAGCTGGGGGCATGAAGATTTAAGGGGAGGGGTTTGGAAGCAAAGCAGCAAAAAGCAGGAAGATGAATGTTTGTTCTTAAATGTTCAAACGATTCGGTGCACACATCATCTGCATTCACACTGCACTGTTTGGCTCTTTGCAAATAAAAACCCTTCTGGCTGAATCAGAAATGACAGAAAAACAAATCCTGCAGCTGGAGAAGCAAACAGAGCACAGCCGAGACACGAGAGAGACACGCAGGGCAGAAAGAGTTTCTAAGTGCTGTGACCTTTGCTGCCATCCATGTGAGTGTGATCCTGTAGGTGTGGAGTGGACTGTGTGCGTTTACATGCACAGTTTGTGTGTGGCCCTTCACACCTACGGTGAGCGGAAGAAAACGATCCGCTTCCACCCTGGTTGATGGAACTGTGAAAGAAAACACTGGACAGAAATAATAAACCTCTGATTCTCCATCTCAACGCCTTTCTTTTTTTTTTCTTTCTCTCCAGCACCGAAAGCGTTGACTCACTTTCTAGTTCACACGTTCACACTTTTCTGGGAGCGCTACAGAAGCTTTGTGGACACGTGGACGAGGAAACAGCTCCCAGTGATTTTAAATGCTTCAACTCATGAACTTATAAACTTCACACTAAACTCCAGATCTGATGATGTGAATTATAGAATTACAATCAAAATGAACTCATATCAAACAATGAGCCTTTAACTATTACAGAAACATAAAGTCCCATAATTGACAACCTGTAGAGTCACAGACACAAGACGACAATAAGAAGGGTGTGTAAAGAAGAACAATTAATGCAACACGCTACAAAATCTGTCCATTAGGAGCAACAAAAGTGTCACAAACCTGATATAGTCAAACCTTACATCCACATGTAAAATATAAATGTGAACGAGGTACGTGAAAAGCAATAAGCACTGCTGAGTAAACGGGATGGCCGGAGGCTCTCTGGGAAACAGAGGAAAGTGAGAGTAAGTCTGGCTGACTGCTGTTAAAATGATATTTCATCTCAGAAATACATGTTTGTAAAAGTGAATATAATCTTTGAAAGAGTGGCATCAGCCAGCTTCAGCTGCCCTGTAAATACGTCTCATGTCTGACAGGGACGTAGAAAATATTTTGTATTACAAGAGAAATCGCTCGTGATGGATTCCACACATGTAGTGAAAGTCATTTTATGAGACGGCGCCAGGAACACACAAGTTGCACATGAATAGCTTATTAAGTGCCTCCAATAAATACTAAAGAAGAGGAAATAAGTATAAGGTTGGTACAATTATCAGCCCATCAGTGCAGGAGGCTCTGAGCGAGTCGGTGGTGCAGACGAAAACTGCAGCAGCAGGATTATCCGTAAGTGTGAGGAAAACATCGCCAAGCCATCCGGATCACAAGTGGATACTTGTGGCACGTTACGCCGGCGTGGCACAGCTGGAGGCGAGCGACAAACACACACACACACACACAGAGCCAGGCTGAGTGCGTCAACGGTCCGAAACTGTAATTGGATGTGACGGACAAGCGGTAACTCGATGCACCAGAATCAACAAGTGCTGGTGTGACCCCACCCAACAGACAGACACACGCACATACACACCCCACTGAGATGGGCTGCCACTGCTGCACCCCTGAGTGTAACCTAACCAGAGAGCTGTGTCTGCCCCTGTATGTGCACTATAACTGTGTCTGTGCATACATGTTTGCTTCAAGTTTTATTAGTAACTCGAGAATATCGCCGGCTTTCAAGGAAAAGAATGGAAAACAGGGCAAGACGGATACACAAGCACAGAGAACGGGGAGGAAAGTGAAGATAATTGCCTCTGCAGCACCAATCATCACCTAATTCCCCCAGGAAGCATCATTACGGCTCTGGTCTGTTCTGGCTTGATGAAGGGATTACGATCGCTTACACAAACGAGCGGAGAGTGAGAGAATGCACATTTCCAGCAGCTGTGCACCTACGATCAGACATCTGTCTCAGTCTTTATGAACTGTTGTGTTTCATAATTTCAAATATGCTAAATATGTGTGCAGGGCCAGACATCTCACGAGTAATTTACGTCCAGTTTACAGACTCTGAGCTCCGAGCGACTGAAAATCTTAAAATCTTTTTTTCTTCACATTTCCCCCTAAATCAAAAAGAAGAAGAAACCTTCCTTGCTATAATAAACAGGCGAGCACCGAGGGTTGCTGACGCCTCTCAGTCACAGATAAAAGAGAAATAAAGGGCAGTGTGAAGGTTTGAGGAGAAAACTTCCGATGTGTTTGTTAAGTGCAGCGTGGCGCGATGGAGACAATGGAGCAAAGAGATGTTATCGCTCCATCCCACATAAACTCTTCTGGCAAGATTGTGAGAGTTTGTTTGTGTGTGTTTACCCTCGGAGCGTGCTGTGTTCCTGATGGACCGGAGATAAGAGAGAGAGCAGTGGAAAGGAAGAGGCCACAGCCCAGCCTGAGCAGACACATGTGTGTATGTTGTGTCTGCATCCAGTGAATATTTCATCTAATGTAGACTCCAACATTTCAGTGTTTCATTGGTGCCTTTGGTGCATTTTTAACAAATTCCTTCTATATTTACCTCTAAATGTATTAATTTAATTGCTGACGTCTAAGAAACGTATTCATGTTGCATTGATGTCCAAGTTATACATTTCTTCTGAAACCTGCCCCAAAAGTGGGGAAACGTCTTTCTTCAACTTGACTGTGCAATCGAATTGACCAAAATGTGGTGCACATGTGAAATCACTGTTAAAGTGGATTTTGCAACAACTCATAAGGATCAAAGGCCTGTTTGACGTCAGGCAGAAATATCTGTATTATAAACTGCTCTAATGGAGCTTGTGTGAATTTTATGTAGTGTCTAAGACTCTGCAGCCGCCTTTGTGGTTCAGTGAGACTATATCCTCGAAGCTTAAGCACAGCATTGTTTTGGACTACATGTTAGCTTTGGCATAATCAAGCCTGTCAGAGCTAGCATGCTCGTTTGTAACCGCACTACTGTTTGCCATGATTGTCCTTTTAATGACATAGTAACAGTTATTAATGCCCAGAAATAGGTTGATGGGAATGTTTTCAATGAAGTGTATTAGCATTGAGGTTTTGCTGAAGGAGTTACCAACATGATTAACATCATCTTGAGGAGACAAATGTTTGCCAAATTCACGAGATTTCATCCAGCGAACATTTAACTTTGAACCGCAAATGTTAAAAAGATGCAAAAGTTTGTTGTGGAAGAAGCTGGTCGATCATCAAAGTTAGGGTTTAAGCACTAAGTATAGTGGATGTCTGTATCGAGTTTCATGGCAATCCACTGAATAGTTCTCTAAATATCAAGATTAACGGAGAAAGCTTTAGAGCCGTGCCGCTGGCACAGCTAAAAATCTGTGTTGAGACATGAAAGGAGTTAACGTTATAAAGCACGCATGGATAAGTGAAAGTATGCAAGAATGTTACGTAAGATGTCAGCACAAAAGGAATCACAGTGCAGTGAAAAAAGAGCTTTCACAGGACACCAGGTAGTGGAAAACTAAGTACACCCACAGAATTAAGAAGGTCAGCAGCAGCTTTTACAGTCTAGGTGTAACAGATCTTTGTAAAAGCAGAAGTTTATGGTCTGGAGCGTTCATCCTAACACAATCCCATAATCTTCCCAGTAGTGGGCGTCCCAGCAAATTCCCCCCAAGCTCAGACTGTAAACAGAGTCTCAGAATAATTGCATTAAACCTAAGAGCTACAGCCCAGACAAGTATGGCTTGTTTGGATGGGCTGTCAGGAGAAGGCTACTTCCTGTAGGTATGCACCAACCAAACAAACTACAACCTCTGCAACAACCTCAGCAGGGATGGTGATTTGGGCTTTACAGCTACAGGACCTGAGCACTTTGCAGTTATGGAGTTAATCATGAACTCGTCTGTACACGAAAGCATCCTAGAGTCACATGTGACATGAATGCAACAGGACGACGAACCAAAGCTCAGCACAAGTGCAATGCAAGTCCTGTGAAAACTGTTCTGTATATTGTTATGCAGAACATCTGGCTCTGATTACTTATTAAGAATGAGAGGGGTTAGGGATTTCCTCTTGGCCACGCCCACCTCTCAGGTGCAGCCAGTTGCTCTGAAGACCAGCTGAGGCTCCTGCCAGAGGAAACAGCAAAGAATAGCACAGGAAACCAGGAGGGCGGAGCATCACAGATCAATGACAATAAACAGGAGTTTCAGTCTGATTTCATGTATCTGCTCGAAGATGAACATTTCCTTTGGTCAGTATTTTTTAATATATTCAATAACTACAAAAATAAATGGAAATAACAACATTTTGCAGACCCGAGGCCTTTCTCAAAGCTTCTTCTCCAATTTATCCCAATCTGAGCGTCTGCCACATTTAGTGCCCAAACATTAAATGATGTAGTCAACAAAAATGTGATGGTTATATTGTATTCAGGATAAATGGTACTAATGATAACACTGCTAATAATATGCTATAATAATAATAATATTTAAAAAAACACGAATCAGAGATTTTCAGAAAGGTTTTTTAAAGGACCTCAAAGAGCCGAGGAGAGTAAAAGAGGTCGCAAACATGAAGGCGAACGACCGTGTAAGCTTCAAAAACAAGCAGTAAAATGTGGTAAACACTGAAGGTCAACAAGAGTTAGAGTGATGTGGTCACCTCCACTGGAACGAGTTCAAAGACGAACGGCAGCACTCGGAGGCCTATCTGACATTCAAGAGCAGAGCAAATATGCTCGGCTGTAATCTAGAAAACGATTGATGTCATTTGAAAGTAAAGTGCTGTATATTCATGGGACTGCTGCTACAGCCAAGCAGCTCGACAGAGGTCAGAATATGAAGATGTTTACAAAAAATAGAGAAAGGCCACCAAAGAAGTTTGGAGTAAGTTTTATTTTTCGCCGTGTTTCCACACGAAAGAAGGAAGTTTGTCCCACAGGTCGCAGCTGTATTTATGTGCTACACCTGAATCTGCTTCGTTCAGCTGTTAGTGTAACTTCAGAAAGAATCACCAAGGACGCAGTAGGTAAGGTCTGCTTCAGCGCGTCCCTGTGCCTGACATGTACGTCATGTCTCCAGCTTGCAGCAACACTGATGTGTGTTTCACAGACACTGTTTAGATACAGAAATAGGAAGTTGAATGCTGGCTGCCAGGATACACAAAGAGCAGAATAGTTCAGCAGAAAAACAGCCTGAGAGAGACTCTTGGTCTGTTTGGCAGGAAGGTAAATGTACTTTACTTCATCCGTCCCCTGGGGATAACCTGGCATGGCTACACTCTGTATATTAACACCTCGGCACAGGCCTGCAGACGAGCATACGTGTGCACTCACACAGTGAGTCAACACTGTTGTTGACGTCTAAGCAGGTACGCAACTACACAAATTACATCAGAGAGGGGACATCACGAGGACTAGACAGTGTGTTGCTATTGTGTGAGTCGCCATGATGCAGTTTTTAGGTATGGAGTTGTTCCTGGTTAAGACCGGCTCTGAGATCTATGAATGGAGGGACGACAGCACAGCTAAGAAGAAGAAATTCATTCCTAAGACATCATGTGCAGTTGGTGGTGAGAGGGGAAACAAAAACAGGTCGATGAAATGAGAACCAAACTGAACTCTGTTGGCTGGAAACATGAAAAGAATCCAAACACAACACTGACATAAACGTAGGAACATATTCAAACCTGTGATAACGAGTGAGGATGTCCATCAATCAGGGCGTCTTTCCTCATCTCACCTGGCACCGTCTGCTTCTGGATGTTAGGAGACTTGATTTGTCTTCAGAGAAAAATGGATGACAACAGATAAACAAGTGTTTGTTATACATCAATGATCAAAATCTGAAATACATTAAACGACTAAATTAAGTGCTATAAGATGCTGCTATACGCTCCTTTGAAAGTACAAAACTGTTTGTTTTTTTGACATGTTTGAGCCTTTTAAAGACGACAATTATCCATAAAAATATTCATCAAAATTACCATTTTCTTCAACAAAAAAGAAGAGGGGAATAATTAATCAGACCTTCAACACCATGCAAGTAGGAAAAATGCTTATGGACGCCTACAGAATGAGTCTAGCGAGTGATTGGTTGAACAAATGCAAGAAACTCTTCAAACGTTCTGCAGATGAAGACGTTTTGCATGAACGAGCGGTCAAAAAACACATGCAACATCTTTTTAAGTCAAGAGTGGACTGGCTTCCACCTCAGAAAAATGGTGCACCAGTTGAAATGTATGTTCTTAAAATGTATGACAAAACCAATTTTCCTTGAGGTTTTCTTCAAGTGTTGCCTTTGGACTTAGTTACTGTATCAAAGAGAATCAAAACATTAACCAACTGTGCCAGAAAAGTGGAAGATTGTCTTTATTAAGCCCCATCAGGAAACACATTTTTTGCATTTAAGCTATCCTTTGTATTGGGAACAATGGGAAGCCAGTGTGCCATCGGGGACCAAGATTTCTGCATCCGTATGTTGGAGTGTCCTTGGGCAAGAGACTAAAACCGAAGGACCTCCTTATGCACCCTTACGGGTTTCCATGTGTGCACGAGCTTTAAAAAGTCTAAGTGCAGCTTGCAGTGCACTTTGAGTACAACGTAAAGCGTATTAAAAACTAGAGTAGGTTGAGCACAGAGCACAAGTTAGCCTGTGTATCAAGTTGTTGGGCAGCACAGAGGCACATTGGTGGCCTCGCATCAAGGTTGTTGGGTTTAACCTGACAAGCATGTCCAAAGATTGCCTGTCAGGTTAACTGGTGATTCTAAAATGGCATTTGGTGTGATGGTAAATACACAACACAACACAAAAAATAACAACAATAATACAAAAATTGGGCATGGAAGAGCTGAGCCAAGGAGTTTTCATGCACCAAATACATGAAATTCATTATATTTCAGGGGAATAAATCATACAGAGTGAATGTTAAATGTCTGAACCTATATTTACACATCCTGGCGTTATCAGAGGGGAAATCCTCGGCCCGCCCAGCACTGTGCAGCTGCAGCTGATATCTGACCACTGGCACAACATGGTGCAAAATCGTGCTTTACTGGAAACAAAGAGGCTCTGAAGAAGTTTTCAGTTAAAAGTTATAAATTATAATCATTTATCCTCTGGTTCTGTGGTGAAACAGGTGTTTCCTGAGATGGAAACGATGGCTAAACTGGGAAAATTTCAAAAACAGGATTTTTTAAATGAACGGCTCCAGAGGGACAAACACTTGTGTCCACTTTTGAAAGCTTCAACTATCAGCTGCACTGTGATGACGGGCGAAGGAGCGGCTCCCAGAGAAACCAGCAGAAACTTGGCGAGATCGTGCAAGCACCACATAGAAGGGACGTTGTTTTCCACATGACGTGAACATATGTGCATAAATTACACTTCCGTGCAGCTTTTATGTTGCATGTTTGCATCTGCGTCTGCGTACCGACTATTGAATATAGCACAATATTTAACATGTACAAATAAGTTGGCTGTCTTGCTTTATGTGGCTTTATTGGTTTTATTAGCTAAAACAAGTTCTGCATGCTTCATCTCAGACGGCTGCAGAGCTACACTGTGTACAGTACATCAGGGAAGGATGAATGCTGTGTGCTTAGTCTTAGCAAGAAACTGGGACAAGACAAGACACGACTGAGGTCGGTGAGACACTGCTGTGTAAATCTTTCAACAACAAACACAAACATATGCAGACAGGAGGTGCGAGCACATGCATGCGCACCACTGTGCACATGACCCACATTCTCCTCTTAAGAAGTAAAATGCCACGAGTCTGATTACTGACAGAAACACACACATGGGTAGTAAATCAGCTGTCAGCGTTGTGTGCTGCTCAGGTGCTGATTACAGAGTTGAACTGTGTAACCAGCCAGGATGGATGTGTATTAACCTCCACGCCAGCCTTGGTGTATGTGGCACACACATATTAGCTTTAAAAAAATATGGGAAACACACACAAGCCCTCACAGTAAACTCACTACTACTAGACGCTCATTAACCACCAAATGCATGCACCCCTGGTCTTAGGGTTTATGTTTACTCACAAATATGCTCAAAATAGAATCAAAACACATCTCTGAGCTCCCAGTTAGGCCTTCATGCTTTAAGAGAAACAGAGCAGAAAGTGCGAGAAAGCTGACAGTGACAAATTAGTGCTTAAGAGAACCCTCCAACACTGTAAACAAGCTGTGACCAAGCAGCTGCTAAAATGCGCCACATTATTATTCCACATCCACGCTGGTGTGTTTATTCTGGGCGCAGCCGACAAGCTGCCCCCACATGTGGGCAAATATTTGCTGTCACAGCCCTTAGTTGGAAGCGTGTGTGTGTCTGTTTTCATGATTGATGTTGGTGTGCAATGAATGTGAAATATGCCTAATAAAAAGATGAATAAATGTAACACCTTCTCACCTCGCCACACACACAACAGTAACCTTTAAAACCATTGAGGAAGTTTTGGTTATAATAACCAAACATCTCTAAAGTTAGAAATATCCTGTCTCAGAGTGAAAAACTAGTTCATGCATTTATTACTTCCAGGCTGGGCGACTGTAATTCATTATTATCAGGAAGTCCTAAAAACTCCCTGAAAAGCCTTCAGTTAATCCAAAATGCTGCAGCAAGAGTCCTGACAGGGACTAGAAAGAGAGCAGATTTCTCCTGTTTTGGCTTCCTGTTAAATCCAGAATTCAAAATCCTGCTCCTCACATACAAGGTCTTAAATAATCAGGCCCCATCTTATCTTAATGACCTTGTAGTACCATATCACCCTATTAGAGCACTTCGCTCTCGCTCTGCAGGCCTACTTGTTGTTCCTAGAGTATTTAAAAGTAGAATGGGAGGCAGAGCCTTCAGTTTTCAGGCCCCTCTTCTGTGGAACCAGCTTCCAGTTTGGATTCAGGAGACAGACACTATCTCTACTTTCAAGATTAGGCTTCAAACTTTCCTTTTTGCTAAAGCATATAGTTAGGGCTGGACCAGGTGACCCTGAATCCTCCCTTAGTTATGCTGCAATAGACGTAGGCTGCCGGGGATTCCCATGATGCATTGGGTGTTTCTTCTTCACTCACTATGTGTTAACAGACCTCTCTGTATTGAATCATATCTGTTATTAATCTCTGTCTCTCTTCCACAGCATGTCTTTATCCTGTCTTCCTTCTCTCACACCAACCAATCACAGCAGATGGCCCCGCCCCTCCCTGAGCCTGGTTCTGCTGGAGGTTTCTTCCTGTTAAAAGGGAGTTTTTCCTTCCCACTGTCGCCAAAGTGCTTGTTCATAGGTGGTCGTATGATTGTTGGGTTTTTCTCTGTATCTACTGTACAATATAAAGCACCTTGAGGCGACTGTTGTTGTGATTTGGCGCTGTGTAAATAAAATAAAATTGAATTGAATAACCAGAGATGTGGCAGAAGGGGGCGTAATCAACATTTCTATCAATATTTCTATCTGTTATTACTCTCCCTTCTGGAAACCACACAGGTTTATAAGTCTGCCGTTTCATGTCTCTGACTTGCATCTTTAAAAAAAATGTTTTTAATCACCGTGTTGTTGATTTTATGAGTTTTTATCATTTTTATGAGTTGGGTTTGAAAAGTGCTGCATAAATAAGGATTAAATTCTCTTAAGCACGGCGTGCACACAGGTATTTTCACACGCACACGTATGTACACTGAAAGGAGGAGAAGAAGAATCTGTTTATCCTCTGGTCTTTGATGTGTCTGTGTGTTTTTATAAGCTTGCAGGCATGTCCATGGAGAGCTATGTTGCCATGAGGGCCTATCAGCTATCAGACAGAGCTGCTACTGGCACAGGTGTATAAACCAGCAGACACGCTGGTCCTGTTTGATAGCTGATATGCCCCCATCAGCCCATCGGTGCAAAGATTAAACAAGGACTCTGACCTGAGCGAAGGCGAAGGAGAGCACGAGGAGTGTGCAAAGGAGCAGAAGGGCTGGGTCGCATGCGAGTGGAAAGTATGAGGAGCAACAGTGATTTGTTGATTAACGAAATGAGTAAATTCTGCAGGGAAACAGTTTTTTATTGTGGTGACATTTCTGTGAAAGATGAAGTGTGAGAGAGAAAGCAGTGTGAATAAGTCCAGCCATTTCCTAAACTGAGCGTAATAAGTAATTTTTCACATTTCCTTTTGCTTCTTCCACCTGGAGCTCTCCACACATCCACCTTCCAACATAAGCAGCTCCACTTTATTTCTGGATGTCACCAGAGAGCTTGTTTTTCCCCTCGTATTTCTCTTCTTACATATTTATATAGCCCTTTCTTTATTTCAGCTTTTCCATTATCACTTTGATATTTTTGCTTGATGTTTTCCTTGTATTTCTTCTGCAGGAATAAAAACATAAAAACTAATCAGGAATCCTCCTGGTGGACTTACTGATGACCCTTTTTAGGAGAGCTGCTGAGTGTCCAGTAGCAGGCAGCTGTGGTCAGAGTGGCTCTTACAAAATCTGATTGTGGTCAATTGTGAATATAGAGTCATTTCCCATGTAAATATAGGTTAAAAGAAGCAGTAACTTTTAAAGAACAAAACAAACAGATTGCTATCTTTCCCTTCACAACACTTAATTCTTCCTCGTTTCTTTTAATAAACCGCCGAGTGGAACAAAATCCTCAGATTTCCAGCAGACGGGGACACGCCGGCGCAGTTACGGCTCAGGGTTGTACAACATATTGAATAACAGGCAGATATGATCTGAAGTAAAAACATTTTATAACTGATGTAAAAACTGAAGGAAGACAGAGAAGACGAAGAGGAGAAAATGAAAACACAAGTTAACTGAGAGACACAGATCTGAGATGCTTCTGTTGTTGAAGAGAGTTTATAATTCAACTGTGTGTGTGAGTGTGTGTGTTACTGTGTGTGTGTGAGTGTGTGTGTGTATGTGTGTGTGTGTGTGCGTGTGTGTGCGTGTATGTGTGTGTGTGTGTGCGTGTGTGTGTGTATGTGTATGTGTGTATGTGTGGCAAAGTGTTTCTGCGCAGTGTACCAGGGGCACGGAGAAAAGTTGTTGTACCATAGGCACGAGGAGTGTGTGTGTGTGTGTGTGAGTGTGTGTGTGTGTGTGTGTGTGAGAGTGTGTGTGTGTGTGTGTGTGTGTGTGTGTGTATGTGTGTGTGTGTGTGCGTGTGAGTGTGTGTGTGTATGTGTGTATGTGTGGCAAAGTGTTTCTGCGCAGTGTACCAGGGGCACGGAGAAAAGTTGTTGTACCATAGGCACGAGGAGTGTGTGTGTGTGTGTGAGTGTGTGTGTGTGTGTGTGTGAGTGTGTGTGTGTGTGTGTGTGTGTGAGTGTGTGTGTGTGTGTGTGTGTGTGTGAGTGTGTGTGTTTAAACTATTATAGTTTATACGTTTACATTTTTAAATTTGAGTGTGTGCATCTGTGTGTGTGTCATGAAATTGTCTCCTCTACTGTGGGTTTGTCTCGCTTACAGAACTGTGAAAAAGTACTAATTTCTTTATATGTTACTGCAAAGGAGTTTCTTATTATTTTTAAGGTGCTCTTGAACAGTTATTCCCCCGGTCAGTGAGGTTTTAGTTCAGCCTGGACAGTTTGTGCCTGACCTACAGAAACACCAGAGATGACACAATCTGACAGATACAAGATACAGATACAAGGTGTTTCCCAAAATCATCTTCATCTCAGCATGGTGTTCGACATGCTCTCGCCTTAGGAAAAGTGAGGAAACCAGTCAAGCAGAGGACAGAAGAAGGAGTGGTACATGTGAAAATTATCTACAGCAGATGAACAGTATCTGATAGTCGTGTCCTTAAAAAAAGAGGGGAAATCCAGCAGAAATCAGCAGACTTGACATGGGACCTGTGAGATGCTCTGGCCCTTCATCTGATCCATCCACTGTTCGCCAAAGCCTCATCAGAAATGGTCTCAGTGGAAGGGTGGCTGTCAATAAGCCATACTTAAGAAAGGGAAACGAGGAGGGAACACGGAGGTACGCCAGATTACACAAGAACTGGGATGAAAACCAGTGGCAGCAGGTCTTATTGAGTGATTAATCCAAATTTGATATTTTTGCTCAAGTTTTCATCAGTATGTATGGAGAAGGTCAGGAAAGAGGTGCAACAGTGAGGGTTACTGTACATCTGTGAAACATGGTGGAGGCTCTGTCATGGTTTGCAGCTGCTTTTCAAACAGTGGTGTTGGGGCTGTCGTCAAAATTATGAACCATCAGGTTTTGATCCACCGTGCATTACCATCTGCAAAGCATCTGATTGGCAACAGGTTCATGAAAACACTGACAATGCAGTAAAAGCTGGACAGGAAAAAACAATGGGATCAATCAGTGAGATCTGTTCTCCCCAGAGTGTAGACCTCAACAATACAGAAGCCGTGTGCGATCATCTTGACAGGAAACAGAACAAAAGGCAGAAACATCCAAAGAAGAGCTTTGAGTGTCCTTCAGAAATATTCCTGGAGACGACGAAAGAGTTCGGACTGTTTCGTAAAAGCAGTCAAACCAAATACCGACGTTCAAGCTTGTTAGAACTATATAACTGCCTCATATACTGTATTTCAATGTAATCACTGCACCTAATTCCCATTTTCTTCACAAAATATCAAGACATGAGGGCCGGCTCAAGATTTCTTCACAGTGCTGCATATTTCATCTATTTAACAGCAAGTTTCAGGTTAAAATCATTGTTTAAAACCAACACCTGCATTAGAAAAGCCGACTGTTTACAAACATATCAATGAATAAATATTATAAGCAGAGGTGATGAGTGTATCAGCACCTGGAGTTTGATTATGTTCACAGTAATGCAGCCAGAAATGACATGCATGTGTTTATGTGTGCGTTTGTTTGTCATCCTCTCCTTACATCTTCACTCGACAATCTCGCTTTAGACTCACACACATAAATACATGCACACACACACGAACACACATAAATACATGCACACACACACAAACACACATAAATACATGCACACACACACAAACACACATAAATACATGCACACACACACGAACACACATAAATACATGCACACACACACGAACACACATGGACTCCCTTTTCCTGCAACCCTCCCTCACATACCACAGGTCTTACATCGTCAGTCGCTGTGGTACTGTGAGACTGGACGGCTGATTTATTTTTCAAGTTTAGCCCCCAAATTTTAAAAGTATGGGGCTGTCCAAGCATCGAGAAAACCATACAACATAATTCCAACAATTAATATTATAAGTTTATGAGTGAAGGAGGCAAGAAGGAAAGGAGAAAGAAGAATTAAGGCTTTATGTTTCATGCCACAATTTATTCCTAAAACTTGTGAAACTGCTGAAACACTCCAGTTCAGTGTTTTTTCTTTGGCATCGTGTTGAAAGTTAATTAAAACCTCATGTATTTTAATTCCCACAAGTTGTTCTTAACTTCCAAGTGTGTCAGTCCCAAAAAATGTTTGGGGGGGTTCTTGTTTTGTTTTTTAGTCCATCACACACAGACGACTGCTTGAAGAGATCTATAACTGCGAGAGATCTGTTAAACAAATCCATCAGCATTAGTGTGACACGCTGATACGTTCCACAAAGCCTGTTCAATGTCACTGATTAGCTGTACATCTACTGTACACTAACAACAGTAAATACAACGTCACCCATAAACCACCCTAATGTTATCACTGATGACTCAGAGTAGATCACTAAGCAATCAACAAGCTGCGAGTGAGACTCCCCTGTGCTGGAAGGTATTCATTACAATGGCCTGTTAGCTCCATCCATCTTTGACTCTCTTTGCTTCGCTGCCAACTGGATGAGAAAGTGTCTATTTCCTCATCTGTTCTGCCTCTCCATTCAGATAGTGGTTAATAGGTCATCTGACTGACTTCCAACAGAAACACTCTGATTAAAAAGACATTCATCCTCTGCCCAGATAAGCTGCATTCCCCATGCTCTGCAACAGAAGTCCAATCAGCACACTCGTCCGCCCATGCTTTCATATAACACATGTGCAGAAACACATATGCAAAAATTCTTCTGTTTCTGTTTAATGTCTTTGCTAAATCAAAAGGTGCACTGAGAACTAACACGGTTTGATGCCCCACAATTTTCTATAGCAGACACACATGCTAACAACTACTGTACAAACAACTATTCTGTGTGTGTTCATAGCAACTCTGCAGGACTACAGTGGGCCTTGATCTCACAGGCCGGCTTGCATGTGACCTCTGACCTGTGCATGCCGACCAGAGGTGAGGGTTCGTGCTGATAGCAGGGACTGGCTGACACTAATGAGACAGCGGGACCAAATAAGATGGATGAGCTGAGGGGAAAAGGAACTTTTCCAACGATCCAAAACGTTGGCGGCCCAGAAATCGCTGCACACCCACATGCACGGACACTACACATGCACCGAGCACAATGAGCATGCATGACCAGGTCATGGAAGTTTCAAGTAAAGGGCAGAAAAATGTAAACAAAACAAAAACATCCATTCTTGCAGAGATGCACGGAAAAAAAGAGTCGAGTGTGTGAACAAATTCTGCAGGAGCTACTGCTTTCCTATTACTTGATGCTTAGGAGTTCCCACAGAGTTTGAGTCAGCGCATGGTTTCCATGCCAGAGCAGCCAGTCTGTAAAATGGGTAATGAATGAGGCAGGAAACTGTTGGATCCAGAACACACAGCCATGCAAACTGATTCCAAACCATTCAGAACCAGAACAAGTGTTAACACACCTGATGAAGCCAATGTGTGTGAAAAATGATTGTTTTCATATTTCTTTAAACTCATCTTTGCAGCCTGTGATCCACAAAAAGACTGATTCACTATTAATCTACAGACACACGCCTAAACACCACTTTAAATATCACATTTCAAACTCAAAAACATTCTCTGTACACATTTCTGTGCTTCTTTTTCACCCACACACACACACACACACACACACACACACACACACTGTATGAAATAAATATGCAGACAAACACTAACATACTGTACTTCTGCCTTGGCACTAAACAACTACTCATTTGGGTACATATACACACCATGCCAATCCATAAATCAGATGATAATTGAGCAGCACTGTGCCAGTAATAAACAGAGTAGTATAAACATCCAGTGTCTGGGCTGGATACAAAAACCTCCCACTGGCATGCCGCTGGCTGCCTGCCTGGCAAACTCGAATGCTCGCTCACATACACACAAACACCGTCACAGGATGCATTGACAGTAGTCAGAAGCAATGCAAAGACATTTATATAAACACACATATGGATAATTTGATATGAGAAAACACAGATGACCGCACTGATGACAGGATTGAAATGTGTGCAAAGAAGATTTGCAGACGTCAACACAAAAGAGAAGCTATATGTCTCCACAGGAAGCATATAAAGTCTCTCATTGTGTTATTACTGTGACAGGAATGAAGACCATAAATGGATTATGCATTGACTGCCCCAACGAGACAGTCAAATCTGAGCTTCCTGAGGCTCAGATACAGTCAATCCCCCAATTTCCAACTTTATACCTGAGAAAGTTTAAAAGGAGCCAGCAACCACAGCACGATGTCAACGTAATGATCATGGGCAGTGTGAGCAGCATTATGACGGTGGGGTTAACGGGCACACTAAATATCTACTTACCCATGTCTGCAGACATTGACAGATAAAAACAAATAATAAGACATTAAGCCAAATGATTAGACTGATATTTAAACAGGTCGCATTCATTTTCTGGACTGATTACATCAGGCTGAAAGAATGGCAACATAAAAGTGGTTTCAAGTGCTAGGACGACTCAATCTAGACAGTTTATATTTCATGGATTACCCCTTTATAAATACAGCACGTAGGAATGAGCCGAGGCCTCACACAGATCCGGTTACACTCTATGAACACACAGACTTGTTACGAAACCGACTGAATTCCTCAAACCCTCACCTCTCAAGATCAGAGATTTTTTTCTCCTTGCAGGATTTGTCCATCTCGGCATCATTTAAAGCTCCCATCAGCCTCTCCACTTCAGCTTGTGACTTCCTGGATTCCTCTCTGTAGCGGCCAACTTCCTGCTCTAGGACCCTCAGACGATCTGTGATATCCGGACACATCTTGACTGCTTCCTCTGTAGTTTGGATCTTTGAGTATATATGTTTGTGTAAGCATTGGGGTGAGAATGGATTCATTAGGTACAAACACAACCATGTGTGAACTGCTACATAGACAGCACGAAAGCATTTGAAATATTCTCTACGTTGACCATCAGGTCATTGTCAGACGTAGCTAAACACTCACACTTCCTAACACTTTACGGTTCATTACCAAAGAACAGGTTCAGATAAACTGAAAAACATTTCAATTCTTATATTATAAGCATATTAATATAGCTGAGCCTTAACCTGTTAGCGCTGTTAGCCTAGCATGTAATATGCTAACAGTTAGCACTAACAAAAAAGGACCTACCGTGGGGCTCACGGCCGCTGGCCCGTCTACTTTGGTTTTCACCTAGTTAAAAAAAGAAATTGTAGATAAACAAATAAACCTTGTGACATCCTGCAGGACTAAATCATTGGCACTGATAATTATACAAGAGCAGGTGTGTTATCATCTTGCATGAACCGAAAAGAAAAAGGTAAGTCAGGCCTGAATTCTAGGTTACAATTCATAATTTAGCTGCCTGCTTTTCTGTGGTTTGCTTCCATCAGTTCCCTCCCCAGGGCATCTTTCATGTAGAGCTAGGAGTTCATTATCATTATAAAATTACATACTTGCTCTGTTTTGGCTGCGATTTTATGAGACCACCAAACATCTCAATTCTTTTCAAAATAAATGCTGAAAGAAAAAAAGAAAGAACACAGTTATGCTGATCAAACCGTTCTCTGAGAAAAATATCCCAAAGGAAGTTTCTAACCTAGAATTATCTTTCTCTGTGTTTCTGCTTTTTTCTCCTGGTCTTTGCCTCTCTGTCTACTGTGTTTGTGAAGGTTATTTAACTTGTTGAGACAGCTGAGGCCACTCGTTTAAACATCATCAAGTGAATGTGCACAAACACTGCGCACACACACACACACACACACACACACACACACACACACACACACACACACACAGTCATGTTTCATCCACTTCAGAGTATATTACATTTACTTCCACCTATTGCCAACAGTTCCCCTCACGCTAACCCCAACCACTACTCAACCAAAAACTAACCATATCTTCATCCTAACCAAGTCATCACACTAAGATTTAATGATCTCTGTTACTTTGGCATGCGCTTCACCTCCCAGAGGAAGTAAGGTCGACACAATGTAACTCAGCCTTTTTCATCTGGCAGGCGGGTCTGCGCGCTACCCTTTCATTAACGTCACCTCTCGAGCTCCAATGTGTTATTTTTTCAGTGGAATCCCATTCAACACTTATGATATAAAAGAGGTTATTGTTATGATAATTATTTTCATCCAGACAAACTGTCAGTGCTTAGGTAAGTTTGTGCTGAGGGATTTATTTAACATCTATTCATCAGCCTTTTAGCCTCAGTACAATTTACATTCTATTTATTTAGCTCCTATTTTGACCATTTTTAGACAACGTTACCGTTTCTTCTCAGCAAATACAGACAATATTAGAGCTTAACATCAGTTATGTTGAGCTATTTTAAATGCATAAACATTACAGTACTTATGTAAAGTCTGTACTTTTAGTTTACTATTCTACTTTTTATGAGTGATTTTTAACAAACTCACTTTAAACTGTTACTTATTAGCCTGAGTAGATCAGCAGGTTGTTAAATCCTCAGACCATGCCAGATTCAGAGTCATTTAAATTACCTTTCTTCCTCATTCTGATGCTCAGTTTGAACTTCAGCGGGTGATCTGGAGTTGCTACCATGTTACTGGCTCATTATGATTATAATGAGAATATTCTCAGGTCCACATAAGCCTATGACCATACCATACCACCTTTATTTATAAAGCACTTTAACATAAAACCAGAGTTCACAAAGTGCTGTACATGCTAATAGCATAAGTAAAGAAAATTAAAATGAGATAAGATAAAATAAATAACTAAAAAACTAAAATAAATTGAAACATGTTAAAACAAATAGAGTCGACCCCTCTAATCAATGCCAAAGGCTTCAGCGAATAAATATGTTTTAAGAAGACTTTTAAATTCAGAAAGAGAAGAGGCCCAACATGCAAGGGTAGATCATTCCACAACTTTGGAGCAACTACAGAAAAAGCACGATCACCTTTAAATTTATACTTAGTTTTCGGTACCTTAAGGAGCTGCTGATTGGCGGACCTAAGGGAACGGGCAGGTGTATATGGTTGTAGTAGCTCCAAGAGGTGGGGGGGGGGGGGGGGGGGGGGAGGGGGGGCAGGCCATTAAGAGATTTAAAAGCAAATAAGAAAATTTTAAAAACAATCCTAAAATGTACAGGTAGCCAGTGGAGTGAAATTAAAATTGGGGTAATTTTAATTTCACTCAGACTCAGACTTTTTTGTTCCAGTTAAAATGGTAAATGGTCTGCATTTGTAAAGCGCTTTTCTAGTCCTTAAGGACCCCAAAGCGCTTTACACTACATTCAGTCATTCACCCATTCACACACACATTCACACACTGGTGATGGCAGCTACATTGTAGCCACAGCTGCCCTGGGGCGCACTGACAGAGGCGAGGCTGCCGGACACAGGCGCCACCGGGCCCTCTGACCACCACCAGTAGGCAAACATGGGGTTAATATCTTGCCCAAGGATATTTGGCATGTAGCCAGGAGGCAGCCTGGGATCGAACCACCGATCTTCTGATTAGTGGCTGACCTGCTCTGCCACCTGAGCTACAGCCACCCACTGTACTGGAACTTTTGTTCCAGTTAAAAGACTTGTTCCAGAACGTTATGACGGTACATAACGTTCATGACTCGTCACTATGCTTGTGCTGACTATGGAGGATCTTGGCAATGGCTCGTCCTTCCCTCATTGCTGCTACATGAGGCTGAAAACACTCATTCATGTACATCAATCCACATCTTTCCAAGCTCAAAATGCTTTAGGCCTAAGTGGACCAGAGCATGCTATTTTCTTTCAGTAGATCACACAGACAAGTGTGGAAACCAGTGGCTGAGAGGATGGTAGGTCCAAAAGGAATCTGTAATATTATGAGAGGGGAAAGAAAAGATACATTTACAGTCAAATTATTATTATCATTCCTGGAAATGTCTCCTGGGTGTAAATATTTCAAAATATGTTAAATATGCGTAGCCACCAGACTCTGCACTGAGTTTTTAAACACCTGGCCAAAGACTGCAACACTGAGTCTGACATGAGAGCACATGACATTTGCCTGGTTTGAAAAGAAAAACGTGTCTTTTGAATAAGAGTCAAGTCTTTTAAGGTGGTGCTGCCTTGAAGATTTTAGCCAGCCCGCTCTGAAAAGGTCACCGGCTTCCCCGAGGTTCTTTCCTTTGAAGAGCTGGTGTTTAGTTCCAGAAGTCCTTTAATAAGCTTGGAATCAACAAATACTGTTTTATGGGAAGAGGATGAGGATGCACTTAAGCCAACAGAGCCCTGAGGTCACGATAAAAAGCTCCGCTAACAGCTTGACTGAGTCAATAATACCAGCATCTGCAGATACTGTCAGTGGCCCACTGTGTGTACACGACCTGATGACAAACACAAACTCTGCAGCTGCTTGAGAAGCAAATCATATTTGTCCTACGAGAAATATTTGTCCATCTTTGGAGGTCTTGGTGTTTGTCGGGTCGAAATAAAAGCATTTAATGCGCAGCATGTGAAGGATGCTTATATTAACAAAAATAAAAACCCTTCAAAATCTTTGTGACCTATTAGATGCAAATACAACAAATGCAAATTTGGCCACTATCCCCTTGAAGGTCCCTGTGCACCTGTCGCGTCTCCTCAGGCTCCTGAAGAACATAATCTGGGGTTTGGGGTTAACCACAGCGGTCATAAGAAGTGATCCTTGATCGAGGGTGGGCCAGTCGCACACAGAGGTTTATGTTTGGTCCCTGAGCATAGTGAAACTGCAAATGGGCAGAACCAACAGAACTGGGTTTCCCTGCAGCACATAAGGAGACAACCATGAAGGGCACAGTTTTTTACTTTTTAATGGAGGAATCACAAAACCATTTTATTGCACTTAGTACACTCCTCCATTGATCCATCCATTGATCCATCCTCCATTCATCCACCTATCCATCTTTTTTCTGCTGGATCTGACGACCAGTCTAAGCAGAGAAGCCCAGACCTCCCTCTCTCTGACCTCCTCCGTCACTTATAGAGTGACATCGAGCCAGCTGAGTGAACTGAGCGTGTGTCTGCCCTGGAGCCTCCTCCCAGTGGGTTACCAGTGCCCTACCCTGGAGTTAGGCCCCAGGAAATGGGGGGACTAGCTTATCAAACCGTAGCCCTTTAGGCCAGCCCTCCTGTGGACCCACATAACACAGAAGGGTCCATCAAGTTCTGTGGTATGTGGACTGGGTGGCAAAGGCAGAGGCCTCGGCAGTCCAATCTCCAATTACTGGACCTCGTAGTATTCAACTTTTATTCAAATGTTAAGCAATGATGAAATATTCAATACAAACGCCCCCAGCTTTTATTAGTGCATTCAAACAGGGAGAGCAAGCTGCACTGATCTGAGTCAGAGCAAGAACTGAGTTTAACACTGGATTTAAATCGTTAATTAAATGTTGTTGCAATTTGATACCTTTGCCATACAAAACCTTGGAGCACAGCTTTTACGATACCTAGAATTTGTTAAGTAAAAGCAGCAGAAGTCTCTGAGTGTGATCAGAATCTAATCAAGCGCCAACATAATTCACCAGTGACCTCCCAAACACTTACAGCACAGCCTGTCCTTTGCCACAGCACTACAGGCTCCGCCGCATTTAAATGCACGCAGACACAAACAGCAGACGCATCGACGGTTGTTTTTGTGCCGGCATGCAGGGACATGCCGACAGAGACACACGCATGTATACAGGTACACAACCGTCTTTTTGAAGAATCTCTAAGTTTACATAACAGGTTTGATTGCTGTGGAGTACACAAAACAGCCTAATTGTGGCAGCACTTCTGCCACAGTGTGAATCTGTTTGCTACAAAAAGTTATTGAGCTGCTGCCACTTTCATGTGGTGCGGCATCAACGTTCAAGAAGATATCATTTCACAGGAATGAGATGTGTGTACGCTTATTATGAGTATAAAAGAAAACATTCTCATAAATTCTGGCAGGACAGGCGTCTGTCCAGGCTTGTAAGCCTAGCAGAAGAAAGACGGAGGGAAAAAAGATTGCAAGGCCTTCGACTTGGCTCCCACACAGGGATACAGGATCTCTCAGATCCATAAATCACTCTCTCTTAATTCATCCTTTTATCCCGTGAGACAAAGTGCAGGCAGGCCCTCTGCTAGGAAGTTGCTAACTACATTGTTGATGCTCACGGGAGGTAATAATGTGGAATTACTCTTATTGTAAATGTTAGCGTAGTAAGTACAAGGTGCAGGAAGCACATTACAAGCACAACAAACATATAGTGGTTGCACTGATGGTTGTGTGTCTGCAGTCCACACACGTAACAGACCACCTCTCTTGTGTGTTCACAGTGTATTCAATGACTGCAAAACCAAACGTAACAGCCGTGCATGCTGCACACACACTTGTGTTTTCTATTATCTAAACATCAGTTCAATAGACTTGAGTCCACACTGACCTCTCCATCTGGTCTCTGGTTCTGGGATGGGCTGGGGTTACCGAGCTGGTTCTGAGGCTGTTTCTGGGGTTGCATGACTGACAGCTTGTCTTTTAACTCGTGGTTCTCCTTTCTCAGCTGCTCCAGCTCCTCCAGCCGAACCCTGTCCTCCCGGTCCTTTTGTTCCCGCAGGTTTTCAATCACTCGCTCCTGAGAAAGTGAGAAGGTATAAGAAGGTCAAATAAAAATTGATGTGGCAAGTGTAAGTAGGAATAAGACAAAAAAGTATGTTCATTACATGAAGCAGAAACGACATGAAATAAATCTGTTTTCCATCCATTGTGCAAAGGATCACCAGCCCTGTGCGATTACAATTTTTTCCTATCATTATAGGCAGCATCTTGCCGAATAGGATCTCCAACATTCTTTACAAAGTGTGGCCAAAGACAAACTCATAAATGCCCACCATAAATAATACTGCTATAAATAATCGCAGTGACACAAAGGGATCGGAGCCAAGTAGCACAGAAAGAGGAGGAAGGAAGAGAAGGGCTGAGGGACAGATTTATTGTGAGTGGATGAGACAGTACTGTAGATCACTCTCTAACAACCACACGCCTGCTGATAAACCGCGCTGCAATGTCTCAACTCCTCTCTCTAATCACGGTGGACAGCAGGACAACAGCTTTGGGCTTAAACCGAGTCCACAACATGGGAGGTTGAGCAAGGTGTGCGTGTTAAAGTGAATGTGTGCGTGTTTAGGTGTGGACTGAAATGATTACCAGGGTGTTTATTCAGGTGTTTATTTAGGCGCGGAGCACAGCTCAGCAATGAGACTTTACGACGTGGCATCACCGCATGATTGGCAACTTTAAAGTCCGGGTAATTGGACAAATACATTCACTAACTCGCCCTGGCACAGGACATCACTACACGGAGAGGGCGCGGGAGACCGTGAGAGAGGCGGCTTGGCTAACAGGCTCTGCCCACTTTATGAATATCGAGGATGTGTGGGGCTTAGAGAAAGACACCCGGGTATCATAATAAATCTGGCTCTCTGAGGCCCAAGTGCACAAACAAACAACACACACATATGACATCATAGACAAGCACACCAAAGAGCAGTGCTCAGCATGGGCACAGTGCCCCGGCCTGTTAATTAGAACCACAGCAGTGTGGCTAGTGGCTGGCTCCGAGAGCAGGTTTGTGACAGAGTTTGTGATCAGCAACACACACACTCGTGCTCGTAAACACGTTACACACGCCCTGTGTTGACCACAAAGTCTGAAAAGCCTGCCAGCATTCTCCTCATCACAGCTGAATAATATGTAGGCTGCATCAGAAGTGGTTTCTGGGCAAACAAATGTGCCGGCGCAGAAGAGGGATTTACAGTTTATTGTGCCATTATGCAAGGCTATGTGCAACGAAAACAAACGTAGGTGCTAAAAGACCCTTTTAAGTGAAGACATCTATGTGCTGTGTCGCTCTGTGTGCTGCGAATACACTGAAACCCTCATTAACCAACTTCTAAGGTATTAACAGACAAAATGCTGGGAGCTTACTGTAAACCCTTCGTGATTGAATAGATACAATCAAAGGCTACAAGTCAATTAAATAACAATCAAGGAAATAACAGCGATAAACAAGAACACATACAGAGAGAGGAACAGGAAGTCAAACACTCCTGTATTTGACTCCACTTAGGCTGGTTTTCACATTATCGGTGTCTACACAGACTGCCTGACAGATAACTCCACAGCAACACTATACGAGCTAAAACTCTTTGAAATCTGCACAATCACATGCAGGACTCCAAGTTTTGCTCTTGCAAGCCAAGAGAAATATATAACAGCAAACGCAAAGGCTCAAATGCTCAGTGGCAGAGGTACAAACGTGGCATCCACTGCAGAGCAGAGCAGCACAGCTGGACAGTCACA
Source organism: Neolamprologus multifasciatus (assembly GCF_963576455.1). Taxonomy (NCBI): domain Eukaryota; kingdom Metazoa; phylum Chordata; class Actinopteri; order Cichliformes; family Cichlidae; genus Neolamprologus; species Neolamprologus multifasciatus. The sequence continues at coordinate 35,955,963 of NC_140458.1, forward strand.
ACTGTCCCAACTGTGAACTCTTAACCAGCAGCCGGTGCCAACGAAACGTAAACCCGTATCGATCTTTAAGCCTGCTGTGCAAACAAACATGTAAATGGGAACCATTTTTTAGCCTCCAGCGCCAAGATGATAATTTTTTAGCCTGTAGTAACAACACATGTGAGCTGGCAACAACTTTAAACGTGCAACACAGCGAGGAGAGATGGAGTCCCTCTGAAATCAAGCCAGTCACTTCAAGACAGAGTGTATATATAGCCGGACTAGGATATGACATCTCCATGGCGATGCTGTGTAAAGCAATTCACATCAAACTCGTTCTCTGTTGAAGCAGGTCTGCAGTTAAAGATCGCTGGCACCATTAAACCATGACTGCAAATCCATAAACAAATCACTAAAGATTTGTGTGGACAAGAAAAATAACACCATTATTCAACGCAACAATTAGCTTCAGCTTCTTTACAGGAACGTCTTTGCCCTGGAACAACTCGACGGGCTTTCAATGTGCAAAGATTTAAACACAAAAAAGAAAAGAAGCACATCGGCCAGCAAGGTGACTTCTTTCCCTGTGAGTGGCAGCAGGCTCTGTACTGGTGACCAGCTGGTCTCTCATATTTAAAAACAACAACAGACAATAAGTGTTTACAACGAACATGCAGCCCATCTATTCCCCATCTGATTGGTTAACCTTGGATCACATGGCAGCTGTTAAGCACAGTGATTATGTCTACACTGTATCCTCCTGTTCATGTCGACACATGCAACACTGTCTTAATTAACGGCTTTATTCACTGTGTTATTGTGTACACAAATCTGAGTCGTATGTTGGAGCATTACAGATCTGCATTTGGCCCAATTATTGTGTTTATTTGTACAGTTTTCCTTTCTTATTTTATCTGAAGGCTTTTATTGTGATAGAAAGATTAAAGAGGAGAGAAACTGAGGATGCACCACAGATACAAAGCTAATATTAGAACAACACTCAGCAAGTACTGATCACATCCCACTGAGACTTTTCATCACATGTGCACAGTCTGCCACATGTATGGATGTTTGACTCTGTGCATAGCTTTGTTATCTGTTATTGCATTTCTATTCCAGCCCTCATCTTTGTATTTGCGCAGCACTGTTTCTTCTCCTTATTGAAACGAACATGTTTCACTTCACCCTTGCATTCCTTCACCTCTCCCCCCATTAATTCTAAGGCCACCTCCACCATCGGGGCTGTGCCTCTTCTGCCACTCAGCTTTTCCATCGCTCCATTTCTCTTACATTTGAAACCTTTATCCTCCTCATTCCATACATCATTCCCTCCCTACGCCCAGTTACAGACATGGACTAATCCTCTGTGTGTGTTCACCTCTACCAGTACCTCATTCGCTCCCTTACTGCTTACAGATAGCACCACATCTAGTGTGGTCTAAGTCTATAAATTAGGATTTTATGTCATTAAATTATGGCTGTGAGTCACAGTAAAGCATGAAAATTAATTAAACCATAAGCCATATCCTAGCTTCCCTGAAACGCCTGAAAGGGTAAAACTTTCCACATTACTCCACAGCAACCAGAGTTCAACTTTCACATTTTTCAAGCGTTTTTTCCTTTACACCTTCCATCCATCCAGCAGCAAACAGGACAACATCTCTCTGAAACTCAAGTGTTGACTAACAGAGTGATTTTCACCTTACTTACAGTGCTTTCCCCATCACTCTTACCTTTTCTGATAAAGCTTCTTCCAGCGTAGCCAGAGCCGTGTCTGTGTTGCTGGAGTCGGTTTGAAGGCCCTGAACCCTTTCCCTCAATCCAGCCACCTGTTTGTCTTTGTCCTTCAACTGTTCCAGCAGGTTCTCAATCTGCGGAGAAAGAACAATGAGAGTGAAACAAAGGAAATCCCATCAGTGGGATATTGTTGTTAAACAAACACAAAATATTCATCATGACAGATGGAGTCACACAGAAGTTTAGACCAAACTTGGAACGTTAAGCAGCATTTTTACCCAGTTGTGACCAACTGAAGGCTCACAACTGGAGACTGTTTGTACCCATGAACCGCATAAATACTTTTTGGCCCCTGGGGACCCATCTAGAAGAGGAATCCAAACACTGAGCAGTTTGTAGAGCTTCTGACTGCATTTTCCTGCTGTTTTGTCATCGATCCTGATGTGACGTCTCAGAGACGGCAGTGAAAGCCTCGATGCAGCAGTTTGCATCACAAGAATTATAGATGGAAGCACAGCATGCAAATACATTTATTGTATGTCGGTGCAAAGCATGTATAGAAACAGTAAAAACACCAGTGCACTTCTCTGTGGCTCTGCAATATTATTCTATGTTTTATTCTACTGCACCACAGCTCTTGTGTTTCTTGTCTTTTTCTCTTTATATCACTGTGTGTAGAACAAGTTTTGGTGGTTTTCTGTCATTTCTACAGTTTCTTGCTGTATTTGTGTCCTGAGCTTTTACAGGGTCACTATCAGACACCACTGTCAAAACTTCTGTTGTAATTTTTCATCATCAGTAAAACTTAAAAATACATTTAACATGTGGAGCAGTGTAAACACCTATTTATGCATTTATAATAGTGACTCTTGTTGTTGCTGCTGTATTCGTACTGTCACACTTTTGTGAAATCCACCCTCAGTCACTTTATTAGCTTTTCACCTGCTTATTAACACAAATGTCTAAGCCAATTGCATGGCAGCAACTCGTTGCATTAAGCCATGTAGGCATCCAGACAACCCCACTCATGTTCAAACTGAGCATTAGAACGGGGAAGCTGATTTTAGTGACATTGTTTTTGGTGCCAGGCAGACTGGTGTGAGTATCTGAGAAACTGCTGGTCTACTGGGATTTTCCCACCCAGCCATCTCTGGGGTTTACAGAGAATTATCTGAAAAAGAGAAAATAGGCAGTGAATTGCATCCCCATGGCAGAAAAGGTCAAAGAAGAATGAACAGACTTCTTCCAGCTGACAAGAAAGCAAAATAACTCAAATAATCACTCGTTGCAACCAAAGTTTGCAGCAGAGCATCTCCTTCAAGCAGAAGACCACCGTGTACCGTTTCTGTCACCTAGCAACAGGAAATTGAGGCTGTAATTAACATGGGCTCACAAAAACTGGAAAATAGAAGATTGGGGGGAAAGTGCCTGAATGAGTTTGCATTTCTGCTGTGACATTTGGATGACGGGTTCAGAATTTGTCTTAAAAACCATGAAAGCGTTCACTCGCTGCTTATCGAGGGTTCAGGCCAGTAGAGGTGTGGGGGATATTTTGGCACACGTGGACCCTCTCAGCCCCCTGTACAGTCACCTTAGACGTGTGGTGTAGTGAGAGATCTGCACCATGGATCGACTGTGCTGCTCACATGACAGCAAGAAACAGAATCTCTGAGAAATGCTCGCAGCACCTGGTTGAATTTGTGTAAACTGGGAAAGTTCAAAAAGTAAAAGGGATCCAAACTGGTAGCAAGGTGTACCTAACAAAGTGGCCAGAGAGTCGAGTGGACAGCAACTCCCATTCCTTGAATCTACGTCCAACAGACAGCGTGGCATCAACAACATCCGCCTTATCAGTTTAGTAGCTTTATACTAAGAGTTCATTCAGCCCATTGACTTGCAGGACGTCTGCCTTCTTGCAGTTAACCTCATGTTGCTGAAGTGGTGGTGTAACAGTCAGTTGTGGTGTTCAGCTGCCTTTATCTGATGAACATCTGCAAAACAGAAGAAAAGCTCGGACGCACACACACAAAAGCACACAAACACAAAACGCTCGGAGCTGTACCAAACAAAACACTAACAGATGCAGCTGGAGCAGGATGCAGCGCCATGCAATGAGACTGCAGAGGTCTACAAATTAGTTTCAAAGGGACATCTGGTGATAATGCATGTTAATGTGGTGACAGGGACTTGTACAAGCACATCTGATGTTCCCTTGAATTCTGGATTAATATGATTATCATGAAAAAAAAGTTCTTCTTTAGTAGTTTTTGTTTCAACAGACAAAGTGTCCCATTCCCTCACCGCTGCTATGGATTAATAACACAAGTGACCCAAGTGATAAATTCTCAGATCAGGGCTTGGAAGCCTAACCGTTGTACAACAAAAGGGATTCGTTGTTTAATGAACATGAGATTCCAGTTTTTCAAAAGCCCTCCGGCCACCAGGAGACCACAGTTTACTGCAAAAGTGGCAGGGTAAAAAAAGTTGCATTCCAGTCATGGGTGCATACATAGATAATGTTCAAATCTCTGCAGCTATTTTACAAATGAATCCAATTAGACTAGACTTTGGTGTTTTCTGCTCCCTGGAGGGCAAGAGTGAAGATTTACGGGAGCCATCTTGGTTTTGGAATTTGAGGGAAAGTGATAGAAGGGCTGGAAAAAGCAGCCAAGACCCCTCGGCTGATCTTGATAGGTTAATAACAGTCATTACACAACCAAGCTAAAGGCTCTGGTAGGTTAGTCCACGACCGACAGAAACATTAGAGCCTTCAGGGAATGATGGGAAAGCTTCACACTACCAGACTGAGATAAAGTTCCCAGTAATTCCTGATTGCCGTGGGTGTGTCTGATGGTATTTTAGGATGGACACTGTGAGAAAAGGGAGGGTGGCTCCATTCATTCTTTCACGTTTCTCTCATTTGAAATGAATGAAGTGCTTTTATTTACTTAACTGGGATGTAAGTGCACGCAAGTCAAAGCAACAAACACACAATTCATGGTGAAGGCTGACAGATTATTCGAGACTGTAACAAAATGCAAGAAATAAAGGAGGAAATACATGATAACAAACTTTGTGGCCTCTGGTTGTAGGGACTCAGTGGCCTTGTTGTCAAACGCACACACCGAAACATACAGCACACGTGCACTCATGCACACCCTTGTCCCTGTGGGCTGCATGGAGCCCTACTTTAGGCCAAATTGAGCGTGTCACCCCTGGTCCTTAGATAAATGATTACATTCTTCACCAGTCTTAAGTTTGCTTTGGCCTGGTCCTGCAAAATAACAACCGCTCGATGAAATATTTAGCCTCGTCGCTTGGCCCGCTGTGAAATTGTGCAGAAAAACATTAGAGGCAACTTAAACCTTATAGCAGCGGATCAAAATGAGCCGAGCGAATCGCGGATATGGGAAAGAGGGCAAGGAATTCTATCAGAACTCTCCAACTTCAATCGCGCACTCTTAGGAGAAATGTCCTGTGGACAGGCGAGAAGCAGGGCAGCTGAGAGGGGGCCTCTCTTCCAGTAGCTCGGTTGTTATGATGAGAACAGCAGTCGCTCATTTTATCTCCCTGTGCATGAGGCGACCTCAAACTAAACTCCCGCATCTCTCTCTCTCTTCCTTTCATGCACACACATGTGCACGTGCATGCACATGCACACACATGCATGCACACACACACATGCATGCACACACGCACACACATACTGAAGCCTTTTATCACTGAACTATTGGGCATCTGTCATACCCTTCTCCTCCCCATGGAAGCGGACCACCTACAGCAGCCATCTTCCAGACCAGGCACTGCGATGTGGACTCTCCGTTTCAGTAAGTGTGTATCCTCTCGAGAAGCCATGACGTCTGTCTCAGTCGTCTCCCACACACATGGCGCTCTGTTTGACTGTTTTGACTGATAAATTGATCAAAAAGCTGATATTGCAGGAATAGGTTCTCATTAAAAGTGGGAGTGCTGATGTGTACCTCTCACTGACCTTGACTCTGAACATGCTATTGATAGTTGAAGTTCAAACACGCAGCTAAAAAAATGAAACACAGCAAAGCACTTTATTCCATTTGTTCGCTGTGTTTGCAAATCCGCTGGGAACCGTGTTTTTGCATTGCAGTTGTAGTCTGTTAAACATAATTAACACAAGCTGAGTTCTAATGTAACGGGAAAGAAGTATCAGGCTCTGTGTCTCTGGCAAAAACGGTAATCTAAAAGCAGCTTGTTCCGGAGGAGAACCACAAACCCGGTCGACCCGTCTGTCGTCCAGCCAACTGAGAACTAGAACTCTGCCAGAGGAATCATTTCTCCAGAACACAAAGGAGACCAGGGTGGAGTGTGACCACCATAAAAATACAATCATTTGTATTTTTAAAACACTTTTGTACCAATAAAAATACCAAACAATAATTGGCTGCACTTTTTGAAAGGCAGCTTACTTGTCATCGCCTCTGAAAATATGACGGCGACAACTGTAAAACCCAAAGATCCTGGCGCTGACATCCATGCGCGCATGCTTTCATATGCTCAAACACACATAAGCAAAAACATAGAGCGGCAATAAAAGCGAAGTGAACAACATGCAGTAACTGTACGCGCATTTCTCTGGAGAAATCTAGGTCACCGTTAAACAGAAACAGTACAGACATCTACATGCTGGAAATATCATACTGCTATGTCGAGCACGCCGCAATCACACACAGCCGTGGTAGTGTACGCTTAAATGTGTGCGCACGCATATTGTTCCCATCTCCAGCCATCAAAGGCTGTTGATTCCTGGATTAATAAAGGGCTCCTTCCTGCTTCTGAGCACTCACACACGGCTCTTCAAAGACAAACACAGCCTATGTCATGAAGAACAGGGAACACGGTGACCTTTCAGCGTGAGCTGGGTGTGCTTGCACTTCATTTAACCCATGTCCCACCATCACCCCCCATCTCTGTCTATGAAAGGCAACAACATGGGCAAAACTGGCAGAACGGAAAGAGCGATAATATGTACGCTGGCGCCTCCATGTGGTAACATGCCATCATAAGTTCCCTGTTTAATTTGGAGTGGATCCTTTAGATTTAATGTCAGGGATTTGCTTTGTGTGATTCATCACCACTAAGTTCTTTGAAGTGTGTATATACAGTATTATATACAGCATGTTATCTTGTTTACCTCTTTACAGAGCAGAGTGACACAAAGGACATAATGTCTGTGGCTTCAGACTTTACCTGCACAACCTGGAAATCCACGAACACTCAAAACACTGCTTCATTTTGGCAGCAATACCAGGAAGCACCAACAATGCAGAACAGGAAATTCCCACCATTGCCTAACAGCAGATTCACCAGTAGTGAGGCGTATGGCTGAGAATGTGAACGCCAACACGACACAGTGACCTTCAACACCTTTCCCAGATTCCCATCGGATGTCGTTCCTAATGTTGTGCAGCTCTGCTTGAAGATTCGTTATTGGTTCTCGGCCGTAACGGCACGAGACGAGTGCTGCCCCAGAGAGGAGTTAGGTGATGCTCAGGTTCTGGAATCATCCACACTTTGCTTAATGAGGAAAAACTGAAGTCATTTATTTTTAATTTTGCTGATGTGCTGCTGCACATCAAAGAGCAAATGACTCTGTCTGTGTGAATGAAGAGGTATATCTCGACCACCTCGGCTTTAGAGGAGAAGTATTTATAATATTCTTTTCCAACCGTGCGTTTGTGAACAGGAGAATAACATTTGTATATATAATTACACATTTATTAGTAATTAAAGGCTATAAAAGTAAATTTATTACCGAGAAACAAGAAAAACAGCTGTTAAACAATGTTGTTACTACTTAATTAAATAATGCAAACAGATTTTTTTTAGCTCTTTTGATGTGTTGTCCAACACTTGGCTGCAGAAGAGAGCTTAGCTAATTGCACAAACGTGTTCTGCTACTGTGTGCTTGCATGTGACTTTGTGTCAGTGCAATGCCATGAGACCAAAAAGGAGCATGCAGAGGCAGACAAGCAGGCAGAGCCAAGAAAAAACAGCTGAAATGCAACTGGAAGCAAGCGAAAGAGACAGAATCCTCTACGGGTTTCACTACGATTACAACTACGGGTTGTAACTCTTACAGAAGCTTCCTCGCCATCACCCCAACATCCATTCTGCTTCTTACCACCAGTGACTGCTCACAAATACAAAGGTGCTCTGTGTTCTTTAGAGAAACATGTGCTCTCATTTGTATGCAGCCACAAAGGCACGTAAACATACACAAATGTAGACAGACATTCGCTTTGTGCTCACAGACAAGCAAGAATACAGAATACATAAAAACCTTATAATTCAAGGCTACTTTCTTATATATGTTTACGAGCAAGCAACTCTCATTGTATGAGCTCATTTAAGAGGTCATATTATATTTTAGAAGATAGGAATATCATTTATTGTCCTTGATTTGGGAAATTCAAGTGTTCCAGCAGCAAAGTGACAGGCAGATGGAGCATGCAGTTTCCCAAAAAAGCAAAGAATAAAGTCCAACAGTCGAACAGCTGCTGGGAGAAAAGACCTGCGATAACACTCGTCTGTGCACCGAGCATGCAGCAGTCTGTCACTGCTTCATGCATGGGGTGGAAGACATTGTCCAAGCAATAAACAAAGGGTGTGTTTGGATGCCTGCATTTTAACTGCAAACTTTTTGTAAAACCTACATATGAAAAAAAAGAGTAGCTGCTCATACTGCAAGTCATTTTGGAAATGCATGAACATAAAGTTCATGCATTACCAGGAGTCCAATTCTGGTTCAACCTCCTTTTTTCTTTCCTTACAGAAAGTTCTTAAAGAGATATGCCTGTACTCACAGGAGCTGTGGTAACTAAAGCAAAAGTTTCCTTTTGCCCATTTCTTTTCTTTTTCACCAGACCAGCTGACCAATAACAGCACATTGGGCTTTTCAGAGGGAGCGCGGTCTTGAAGGGACAGGAGCTGAAACTGTGTTGTACACAGAAGGCGCTGCATTAATGAACAGAGAGAGAGAAATATGTTTTCTGAACATGAAAGAAAGGGCTTCTGTTAAAGCACAGGCACTAAATAAAATTGGTAACCTCTAAATGAGCATAAAATGACCTCAATACATGAACTAGGTTAAAGCAGAACGCCCACAAATTTTCTGGTCAGATATTATGTTAAACAGGTTGAAAAAAAGAATTTGGACAAAGAGGCTACGCTGAACAACAGAGTGAAACATGTATAATAAAGAAGCCAAAGCATCAGCGTTTCTGCTTCACTAGAGCTTATAATTGAAAAGCCAGTTAGAGAGGAAAACAACAACAACAAAAAAATTAAATATTTAACCTCCCACCACCTCAACCTACCAATTGGGGGGAAAGTGCGTGCACACAAAATTATAATAGGGGTCTGAGTAATTTCAGATAAGATCTTGGGAACAAATGAGGGCAGCTGTGAGATGGTTTACAGTTATTTTAACTTGTTGGCTAAAAGTAGAGCTTGTTCTGCAGAGTATAACACACATCTGAACTACAAACACCTCTTTACACTGTTTCAACACTGACACTGACACAAAGTAACAGATGTATCTAAACAATGACAACATTTATAGACTAATATACAAGCTCTACTGTTTGTGTAGACCTGGTGCAAAGACCCTTTGATTTGAATACCCAAAGAAGCAGGAAATCATATCCACTTGTATAGTTCTGGACTTTCATTGTAACATGTGGCTTATTCTGAACATACAGCCTCTGCAGAATACAGGCACACAATCAGGTTGTGATTATTATCACGAATGTTGGGCTGGGGTCAGGCAATGGGGGCTACATATAACATTTACACATTTGACAAGTAGACGTCCTCCCCCTCTCTCCGCGCATTCTTCCAGAGAGTAATTCACTCAGAAACCTTCCACGTGCATTCAGACATGAACCCACACACGTGTAGAGATACAACACCCACCGACCTGCAGACAGAAGGACGAAGCGAGCATTGTTTTCCCACTGATGTATTCTGGTTGACCAAATAGCAAAGTGAGCAGGGAGAGACTCCTGCAGACCCAGACAGGCTGCACTGGTGCAAGCTCGGCTGTATGTGAATGTGTCTGTGTGTGTTGGCCAAGTTGATCCACGTCCACGATCTTTAGACTCAAGACCCTATCTCTGCCCCCCTCAGCTGTGGAATGCTGCAATGATTGCTGGGTAATTACCCCGATGCTTTAGTCCTCTGCTCCCAGCACCATTAGTATTAAATCTTTTCTTTTTCTTCACTTTGGAGGGAGGCAATGGCCGTCCTTTGATCAGAAAGAAAGAAAGACTGGCCACCCGGCGGGGACCACAGCAGCTGTCTCCACCTGTGGCTGCTGACCCAGGCCCACTTTACAGTGATCTGGTCAGACAAGTGAAATGCAGTGTACAGTCGTATCATTCAACTCCAAGTGGTCAAAGTTTGACCCATTTTCTCCTGATAGTATTAGGCATTCATTTTAAGTGCCTGTCTTACATGCTATGAAACACTAACACTGGACTGCCAGCAGCTTTGGTTGAAGCAGGTCAGCTGGAGTGATAGCGTGCCGTCATCGTGATGCAGTCAGATTTGAGCTCTTCATTGAGTTGGAGAATCATCAAACACATTTGATTACTTGAACTGAAGTATGTATTTGTGGTCAGGCAAAAGATGGACTGGAATAGCTGGGGGCTGACATATGGCCCAATGCTAGGGTTGTCTTGACTGATGTGTAGCCTGGCTCCAATCAGCCAGCCTCAGGCTCTCACATTAACCCTGGCTGATTGCTGATAGGAACAGAGCGGGATACAGGGAGGCCTATCACAGGCAGTTTACCAGAACCTCCCCAGCTACGATGGGCTTATCTGCAGCCGTGTCTCTGCGCTGTGATTGGTCAGCTGGAATCCATTAGGATGAAAGGCATTGGTGGCCTCATCACAGATCTATCAAGATCACACACACTAAAGCAGGAACATGAACGTAGATGTGAAGAGTTATCTGCACGGATCTCTGAGCTGCTGCACACACAAGCACTCACCTGGAATACGTACGTCCTACAGATGTGTGCAGCAAAGGCATATACTGTAAAACAGACGAGCAAACTGGCACGTAGCCGATGTAATCAGAGGTCTTCCAACAGACCTGCTGGGACACCTTTTCCCCCTTTTATCCTCCGAGAATCGTGAATATATCTTTGCTTTGGCACATCGCACTATTATGTGTGTTTAGCAGTAAGAGGAGCTGATTTTGTTTTTTTAATGGAATATATTTGGCTTGGACTGTTGACATGACAAAAAAAGCCGTTCAAACGGTAAATATAAAACTTGCTAAAATAAGCAAAGCTTCCTGGCTGGGATTAGAAAATCTATTTGTTAAGAAAGAGTAACAAAAGATGCCAACTTTCAACCCTTTTTAGATTTCTATATCAAAACCTGTGGACAAGTTTCCGTCAGTATTAAGGGCTGATCGTACACCAAAGTGTCACCACACATAATAACCTGTTTTAATTGAAAGCGCTTATTAACAACGGCAGCCCTCCTCTACGTGGCCTCACCTCAACAGCTGCACGTTGATTTAGGCAGGCAACTAAAGTTTCCACAGCACAATGTGTTAGCATCACTCCAGATAGACGTTTTAATCACGTCTGAGCCCTCCAAGCAACTAATTATACTAAAATTCACCTGGGAACAGAGCACCGAAGAAGAAAACGAGAGGAAACACATGCAGCGACGGGGGAACGGTTAAAGGTAAGTGAAGCTGTGAGATGCACTGTGAACTTGTAGAGGTGGAAAGTATACGTAGTCTTCAACACGCTCAAACCTGTAACTGAAGCCACCATGTGACTATCAAGATATCTAATTTGGAGTTGGGGTAGCAGTCAGGGCCTGTACCTCCCCGGGTCACTTAAGAGAGGCTGACTCATTTTAAAAGACACAATGACCTGCACGATTAATCGTTAGAAAATCGTGATCTCGATTCATACTTATGTGCGATCTCATTTCCAAATGACAACGATTAAAAAATAAAAAATAAAAAATAAAAAAAAAGACGACGATTGTACCGCATTTTGATCCGGGACGTAGTCTGCATGAAAACAAGCGCTCACTCTTCCTGCTCAACAAATGACGAGGGCGGAGCCTTATACCACGTGATACAGAAGCTGGCTGCTAAAATTGTCAGGGAAAAAACAACGGAGAGCACGTCAGGGATGACGAGAAAGTGACAGGAGAAAATGCGTCCCGGTCAACCACCCAAACATCAATAACAGGAACCTTATTCAGCGCTTCCCTATACCCGTCGAACCGCAGGCACAAAGAAATTACGGAGGCTATTACTTATCACCTGACCAAAGATATGGCTCCATCAACACTGTGCAAAACGAGGGATTTAGGAAAACGATCAACACCCTAGACAAACGCTACACAGTGCCGTCCCGCAACTATTTTTCTATTGTTGCTACCTGCTCTATACACGCAGCGTCGAGCAACAACAAAATGTGAGACATTTATTGTTTTTATGTTCAGTCTCAACTGTTACGAAGTTGATGTGCAGTTAATAAGTGCAATAAATATTTATACTGGAAAAGAAAATCGTGAGAGAATCGTGATCTCAATTCTAAGCAAAAAAATCGTGATTCTCATTTTATGGAAATGACCTACAATGACCTCAACATCACTGATGATGTGTCTCATCATTTTAAAAAAGACACACTGGTTATCACTGTTTTGTTAACAAGGTCAGAAAAGGTTTGACATGCTCAGTGATAATCAGATGCACACATCTGTTTGTCTGTTTAGCTATTTAACTACTAGCCCAACTGCAACCACGACAACAAAAGGACCAATTCAACCTCCTCCCTTGGCCGTAAAACACACCTAATTCTAACCTCAACTCCAAAAAACTCTTAAGCCTAAAACAGCCTTTGTCTCAAAGGCCAAAAGGTCTGTCCAAAAGGGACAACCAGTCAAAACGCCCTCCCTTTCCAAAACTGTCTTCACTTCCAAGGTCAGCACAGCTATTCTTGTTGCACTGACATTTCACTGTGGACAGCCTCACCCAAACCCTAACCCCTTCATTAGGACCAGGCTTCGGCCCCCATGAGAACTACTGGTCTCGACGAGGTTGGTGGACGCGGAAAAAGCCTGTTAAGATGTAACAAAAACGCACACAGCTACACACACACAATAAACACTGTGTCAGTGCTGGACTAATATTTTCCTTCTATCAACATGCAGCATTTCCTCTTGCTATCCATATGCATTACACTCAACAGTACTAGTGTGTTGGGACGATGTGTAACATATTTGGGGGGAGAAACGGCAAAGAGAGAAAGTGGAACACTGAAGGTTGTTTTGGGAAATATCTATGTGGGTACAAAAGGTGTAAAATGTAGAAAACATTACAACAAGATTAAAATTAAATGTGAAAGCTCATTAACGATAAAACATTCAAGACAGACGAACAATCGCTCCAGAGAGACAGTGAGCTGCGAGCTGAGTGGGGGAGGAAAAAGAAGAAATGCATAAGGCCAGAGGACAACTCGATTTATCTTCATATCAATCTCTTTCTCTCTCTACTTTTCTTCACAATCAAAGGGCTGGCCATGTTGATGACACCAGGCCAGAGCCAGTGATGAAAGGGTCTGGCAGAGGATCCACTCAAACAGAGGTTGGTTCCCCTGAGAATGTCTGAGCGAGACCTGCTAAACACTATAATAGCTATAAGAGGGGCCCTTGTGTACACGGCATCCATACAGACGCACAAACATTCACACATTGTGCTCGGTCTGCAGCACATGTAATCGAATCTCCCTGCCTGTGGTTGCTATAGGAGGCAACATGATAGGGGATACTATACTTCCATGCATACAGACAGCCTTTTTAAAAGCATGAATATGGATTGAGATGACCACAATGTTTGAACATGAATAACATATGTAAGGCAAAACCACACCACAACCGGCCATGCATATGTACCTCCCACAGCCCTACCCCCTCAGAGAAAGAGGAAGAAAAAAAAGAACCAAAAATGAGAAAATAAATAAATAAATGCATCATTATGCATTGGTCATGGTCTCGTAGACCAAGGGCTTGAACAGAGCTTCCACTGTTCTGCATGATACACAAGACCAAAATGCCCACACAACTTCTTTTTTGTCATTCAAAGACCGTTTCCTCATTATTTTGAGTTAAATTAAGCCTCTTGCTATTAAAATCACCCAGGGCTCAAACTATGGCAGTGACATCATGGTACCATGCAATAATTCATGGTGAACATCCATGTCGATGCCAGCAAGAGAAAATTCCTCTCGCTCTCTTGAAACAGAGAACAAGGCAGTAATGGCACAAACTGCAATGTAAGCTAGTCTGTGTCGCAGCGTCTGTGTAATAATTTTAAAAAAGGGGTAAAAACGCACCACATGTCAGAAACCCTTAAATATCAAATTCAAAAGGGCCTCACAGATATAAACATGGCTTTACTGCATCTTTATGAAGTTGTTAATTAATACATAAAATGAAACCAATAAATCTGTTGAGGAAAGCTGGATATGTCATTAATTAGTCTGTTTAGATGAAAACTAAACCAGAAATTCCACAGAAAAGAAAAACTGCAAGAGAACAGTAATTATTCAAAAATCCAAGATAACACAGGAGTGGGCGGGGCAAATCAAAGGACGCTAAACTGCAACGAAGAACATGCGTGTAAACGAGACTGATGCCACAAACCTGTTGTCCTGTTTTTCAGCTTCCTCCCGTCCGTATCGTATCACACTCACATCCAACAGGCTGTTCTTGCTCTTAGACACAACGACACACACACACGGACCCACACAGGAATCCAATATCATGCACCAGTTGACCTGTCGTCAGCCTTTATCATTCTCACCAGCTCTCTGGGTGGCGGGTGCTGTTTGCAGTGAAGACAGAGAGCCTGTCGCAATAAAACAGATGCATCATCTGAAGCCTCAAAGCTCTTTTCATCAGTGGGGGAACATATATGAGAGATTAATAGCTCTGTGAAATCTGTTTAGTTGACTCACTGGAAGCTGAAAATTTTATGAAGAGGCTTGGCACTTTCCATAAGATTTAATCTAAACCTCATTACATCGTGTCATGAAAGTAAAAGCAGTGCTTGTACACAGCACATGTCTTAGTTATTGAAATAATATTCTCATGACGTTTTTTCTTCTCTCCAACTGTGCGGTTTGTCATATCAAAATGTCCCTAGTGAGGGAAATGTAACCCCACGTTTTTAGATAGAGTTATCTTTCACAGAAGAAAAACTTTATTCAACACTGAGAAGTCTTCAGACACAGCTGGGGGTGTGGGGGCTGGTGGCAAAATAACTTCAACAGGATAAGACTGGTAAGGAAACAAGCCACACTCCTGTCTTTCCTCTTGTATACAGATCTGTAAGTTATAGCCCAAGTCTGCTGGGAAACGGGAAATTTGGAAAACAAATCAGCACGAAATGGTCAGTTTACAGAGCGGTTACAGAGCGCACAAAGTTAGTCAAAGAAGTGCACTTTTCAAAGGAATCATATCTAGAGATCATGACTAGCATTTCCATTCCACTGAAAAATGTGACCCAGATAGCAATAACATTAAGATATCTTTTTAAAAATATTCCCATAAAAGGATTAGTCACATGGCACGGCTGGTTCTCCCAAAGGCCACATTTTCTCACATCCTTTGGGGTTATTTAGCCACACAAACACATACAGTCATATCTGTTTCTGGCAACAGAACACACCAGTTTAAAAACCATGTAAATTACAGAAACACTGAACCTGAGTTCTTTCTTTTTCTTTCTTTTGTTTTTAATTAAATTCATTGAATTTGTATCTAATGTCAGCAATCAGTTTCAGAAAAAGTGCAACATTTACTCTTCTGTTGCATCACATCTTCTTCTTTTAACAACATCCTACAAAAGACTTTGGGTACAAGCCGTTTTAGAGTCTTCATCTACAAAAAGGTTTCACCTTCAAAGCACTAACAGCCATAATAGTGGTGCGGACGTTTTTCACACCATATGCATGAATACAACCCGATGCCATCACTCACACTGGCTCCCAGTTTTCAGCTCCCCATCTTAACTGAACTCAGGCCGAGGAAGTGGGTGGCTGTTTCTGGATGTTACTTTGCACTTTTGTATCTTTGTCATAAGCTAAAATAGTTGGAACGTTAATACACAAGTTAGTGACCCAATAATTTCCCCCCTTCAGCGTAACTCCAATATATCACCTACACCGACCTGCAGCACAAAAGTACCTTGTACAGATCACTACAACACGTTTTGCTGGAAAACCTTTGCTGTAAACCCTGGCAAGAAAAGATTGTTGCAGACCATGATAATGAGACCCCCCCCCCCCCCCCCCCCGTTATGCACACTGTTATGCACTATATCACTATTACATGCCATTACCTTTCTTCTTTAACTTGGTTGGCAGATGCTGCATGTTCTTGGTCTGTGCTCACTGCTCTCACCATCTTGCCAAGCGTTACTCTTCTGTCTTGTTTCCATCTCTCTGTGCTCTTCTCTCATGTCCAGCTGCAGCAGATGGACAGCACCTCCATGAGGCCGGTTCTACCAGAGGTCTCTTCCTGTTCTTTCTCTTGATGGCTGCCACGTGCATGCTCATTGGGTTTTCTCTCTAATACTGTAGGGATTTTACCTTAAATTTAAAACACCGTGAATATGACTGTTGTTGTGGCCTGCACTATATAAACTGAGTAAATAGCCGTTTGGTTGACACTTCCCCAAAAATACACCAAAGCCAAAAAACTCAACCAAACAAGCAAATACAAAATAGTTTGACTGGGTTAAACTGCAAAACTCTGGTAGAGACAACCAACTAATTCAGCCCTTTTGTGCTTCTAAAAGAATTTCAATGACATGCTGTGCTTCAGAAGCAAAAAGTTGGCAAAAATGTCCTTGCCATTTCAGAAACCTCTTAAAAAGTAGGCAAACTATCACATCTACCTGGAAAAAGAGACACGGAAGAAACCTTTGTGCAAAGAGGCGAAGATAAACAAGATGAAAGAGGAGCCGGAGATGAAAAAGCAAAGAAAGGCCAGAAATTGAAAATCTGAAAGTGAACTCAAAGTCAAAGTGCACTCAACATTGAGCTCACAGTCTTATGAGACAAGGAATGTCTTCCAGCTGGCAAGGGAGGACACAGAAGAAGAAAGAAAAGCCTTTAGGAGAGGACTCAAGAGTGGTCTTTAGCAGGAAGACATTCAACATGAAAAGAAAGAAGATGGTCATGGCAAGAGCAGCCTACAAGAAAAGTCAGACTTTCAAATGATGAGGGAAGTTTTCCAGCTGGAGAAACTGAACATGAAAACAAAACCCCACTTTGAACAAAGAACCGAGGATGCACTTATGGAGGGCTTTGCATGGTGAAAACAACGAGATGATTGATGATATTAAGTCTTTTAAGATAGAAAAGGATGAGACAGCAATGTTGAGAAAGGCCTATTTCCAAGAGAAGAAAGACATTCAGAGCATTGCACAGGCTTTCCAGTTGGAGAAGCAAAGCACAGAAAAAGAAAGAAGAAGATAACCTATACTGAAGAAATTATGACTTTAAACTAAAGAAAGACAGCGTGAAAATAACTACAACGCACAAAGAGGAAACCCAAAAAAAGGATGGCAGAGAGTAGAAAAGGAAGAGTTAGCTTTAAAAAGGAAGGGCTACATTCAGTTAAAAGCTTTCCAGCTGAACAATTAGAAGGAATAGAAAGAACAGCCCGTGTTAGGAGCTTAAATTCAAGTGGACGAGGGGCTTTAAAACTGACAGACAGAAAGGTGTTGGAGACAGAAAACAAACAATGACAACAATAACGGAAAAAGAACAATTTACTGGACTTATTTGTCACCACACACACAGGAACCACTTTGTCAACAACAAAGGTTTTCTTTGAGCCAAGGATGGAAATACTCACAACCAAGACGCTCACGGTGCTGTCAAACTGTTTTAGTACCAAGCAGCCAAATGTGAGCATCCACCCATCCATCCACCCACCCATCCATCATCCATCCATCCATCCATCCATCCATCCACCCATCCATCCATCCATCCATCCATCCACCCACCCATCCATCCATCCATCCATCCATCCATCCACTCCACCCATCCATCCACCCATCCATCCACCCATACATCCACCCATCCACCCATCCATCCATCCAGCCATCCATCCACCCACCCATCCATCCACCCACCCACCCATCCATCCATCCATCCATCCACCCATCCATCCATCCATCCATCCATCCACCCACCCACCCACCCATCCATCCATCCATCCATCCATCCATCCATCCATCAAACTGGAATTTAAGGGGAGGGTATAGGAATTTTGGAACAGGAACCTTCTTGCAGTGATCGATCCATCGATCCATCCATCCATCCATCCATCCATCCATCCATCCACCCAACCATCCATCCACCCATCCATCCATCCATCCATCCATCCATCCATCCACCCAACCATCCACCCATTCATCCATCCACCCATTCATCCATCCATCCATCCACCCAACCATCCACCCATTCATCCATCCATCCATTCATCCATCCATCCATCCATCCACCCATCCATCCATCCATCCATCCATCCACCCACCCATCCACCCATCCATCCATCGAACTGGAATTTAAGGGTATAGGAATTTTGGAACAGGAACCTTCTTGCAGTGAAGCTATGCTATCAATTTTAAAATAAATTCACTGGAATTTGTACATTTTTAATTGACACTGCAATACATTTATTAAACTATTTGTAGAATCAACATGCTATTTTATGTGTATGTAAACACAATGAGAGAGCCACAGTTTAAAATACCTGGCACACTTCTTCATTCAAATCACTCTCAGTCACTTCGCACTTCAATTCATTCGTTAACACATATTTCAAACATTTTCATCATATTCCTGCTGACCTTTTGTAGGGTGTTGCAGAACTTCTGCCTTTTAAAGTTTACTGTGGCATGATGAATGAGGAGCACGTCTGCAGCAATAATATTTGTAAAGGAGAAAAAGAAACACAAAGATATGGATAGAGAGGGAGGCTTTCTGCATATTTCAACGAGGAAAAAAAACCTGCTGGTGTTAAAACAGCCATCAACACAATGATATGAAGGAAAAGCAAAGCATTTGCAGTAAGCCCACGTTTGAGCGTGTACTGATGAAAACTGATGTCAAAGCACCACAGCAAACCATGACACATCCCTAATTACAGGGCTTTTGACATGCAGCCACTTTGCATTTAAATGGAACAGCTATAGTAAACACGGCATTTTTAGAGAACAACTTCACAGCCAACTGGAGTGTGCAACAGGGATGAGCTAAAAGCAAGCATATTGCTTAAGTCAATGCTATAGGGAGGAGTACAGCACGTTATATGCGGTGCAGAAAGATCCTCAAACCTTGTCACACAAACATAAAAGATTATGTATATTTTTAGAACAATCACATGCACGCACCCTGATGGCACTTTATTTGACCTTTTGTGCTCTTTTTCTTAAACTCAGCAAGTGGGGGAGAGGGAGAAGACCTTTAATTTGAGGACATGAGAGGAAACAAGGAAGATGAGAGAAGACCTTTATGTGTATGTAATTGGTCTATAGAGGAACTGCCAGCATGCGCACCACAGGTGGCCGCCAGCCCGGTTTAAATAGCCATCCTCATTAAGTCCTGTGAGACATGCCGTGCAAACAGAAAGAGAGGGTCATGTGTGGCATCTGGGACCAAAAGTACGATGTTTCTTTAATTCATCATTCCCATTTACTGCATAGTACAAGTTTACACACGGAGGCACTGTATACATGTTCAAAGACAGTGATGAAAACTCTGATTAGCCAACCTCCAGTCAGTCAACGATTCGCTCTCAGTGTTTAATCACAGACTTCATTTCTGATATGGCTGACTGAACTAGAAAAATATTTAGCTGATTTAAATCAATAAAACTGCCAGTCATAATGTGACTTCCTTTTTTTCTTTTGTTACAAAAGTACGTTGACTCACTGGACATTAGACTTTTTCTACAATTAAAAACAGAGAGATTAGGCATTGAAAGGTTTCTGACACTTCTTTTCTTTAGTATGACAAACAACTGCTGGCATTAATGACCAAATGGCAGCAGCATCCTGTTGCATGTGTTTGTTTGAATGTCCAACCCCCATAGCAATTTGGAAATGAACATCAACACTATGTGGAAAACAAGATCCTGGCCTACACTGCGATGCTGCACAGTGACGTCCTGTATCTCACGTATGACTGCGACACCAGCGCCATTTATACAATTCAATTCAATTCAAGGGTGCAGCCGTCTACTGCAACTGGTTGGGGAATAAAAAACACTGTGGAAGACAGACAGCTTTTTCAATAGTGTTACACACAATGATATCAGCTCAGTTACTTGTTCCTCCTTTTCTTTTTCTTGTTTTTTGTCCAGATGTAGAGTCAGAGTGGTAGATCAGCGGCACTGAGAGAACAAATAAATATCACATTGTTTGGATTTTCCCCTGAAAGTTCAGCCTGAGCTCTGTGCTGAGAACGTCCAGCTAGTTGTCTCTTTAAGTTACATTACAATCCACTCACACGTGGAGCTGTTGAATTATTATTATTATTGTTATTGTTGGTTTGAGTGCTTTTAGAGTGTGTTTAGGCCCAACACTCATTCTCCTTCTGGCTCCATCCATTCCTGTGGGAGCACGTCTGTTTTTCTTTTTCTGTACAATAATAATAAGATGCTCACTTTATCTGTCTCTAATTTATTGATGAGCACTTGGAACTCAATGGATCAACATCAACACTTTGCACTATTGTCACTCCAAGCTTTTAAAATATTCATTTTAGTATAAAAGGAATAATTAGAGAGTTTATAATACAATGTGCTGCATTTTTCTCTAAATAGAGTGAATTTAACTCACAACAGAAAGGCTTCATATGCATTTAAAGTCAGGCTACACTTAATGCAATGTGTTGCTGTAAAAGTTGGCTTTACGTACTTTTTTCTGCAAGACATTAATCTTCCTCTCCTTGACGTCCAGCATGTCCTTCATGTCTCTGATTTCTCCCGTTAGTGTGCTCTTTTCATCAGTCAAGTCCTGCAGCTGTTTGGTCTTCTTGGTCAGGAACTGCTCCTTCTCCTCCAAACGCACTCGCAGAGCATCTACCTACAATTAACCAAGACAAGAAGTGCAGATAGGCAGGTATAACAAAACTGTAAAGGCAGATCAACAGGGACACCGAAAACAGCATCTGCACAACACAAACACTAACAGACAAGTAGCAGGAGAGAGAAAAGTGGACATAAACCAGTATGCACCATATCCAGAGTTCACACACAGTCAGACAGACAGGCAACCATACAGGTTGAAAGTAATCTGTAAAAAACAGTTTTAAGGCAGACGTTTGACGATGAGCGAGAGCTGAGTGACTGACGGGCAAATGCAGAGAAAAGAGGAAGCAGAAAAAAGATGAAGAAATGTTACACCGTGATTTTTCCCAGTTCTCAGTCAGGTGGCCCAGATGTTATTATTCAGCGCTGGAAATGACATTTCTCACATTTACTTGTTGACGTTTGGAAGTAGTAAAAGTTCAACTCTGACCTAATGTCCATGACTTGAACCACTGCGGACTGAAGCAAAGTGTGTGTGAAAGAGAGAGAGCCAGGAGCTGTCCTGTGTTTGTTATTGAGAGTGTTGTGTGATTGGGCCGCTGCTGCCATAGATCAGAGCGCTCACACGCTTCACACTCACACGTAGAAGTTTGACGTGTCTGGCTAAGTGTAGTGAGACGAGAGATATCTGTGCACGTTCCAGCACTACTTATTGGACTTGACATACGCAACCGACTCCTTGTTTGTTCTTCTGCAATTTCACTTTATTCCCACGTATAATTTCAGGGGTTTTATTTGACTTCAAGAGGACACACACACATCGATGAAGGGAAGTAACACAAGGCTTGTTAACAGTCATTACTTGGACAAAACGTGAACAGTGTGGAAATAGTTACAGCAAAATCTCTGTTTAGCTTTCAAACTTATCTCCCAGGTATTTCACGAGGCACTGACTGTGATTCATAAAGGGAGGACGGCGTTGGAGCAACTGCAGGTAAGATTTAGTCAGTCAGTTAACTTCACTTTAGGCAACAGTAACACCTAAATCATTATTCTGATGTATAATAATATTGTTGCACAAACTGTGTGTGTTAAATTAATGACACACAAGGGTTTATGATTAGAACTAGAACAACTGCTGTTTTGTTATTGTGCAAATGCTGAGAGAAATTTAAAACCACAAGAATTCAAGACAAAACAAATAATATGAGAGCAATCAGAAGAAAAAATCAGAAGCAGATATACTAAAGGCACAATTGAAAAGTGCAGCTGTGTTGGAGCACAGTTGGTTCCTCCCTGCAGATATGTTTATGTGCCTGCATGTGTAAAATGAGAGTGCACTCCATGGACACAGAGGGTGCCTGTCACTGTGCCATTAGAAGCAGGCCAGGACCCCCAGCTGTAAGATGGCGAAGTATTTATCTCATATTGCTCCTCTGGCAGACAACCAAAGTCTAGTACTGAGAACGGCTCTGTCCTCCCACATTCACATTTACACACAAACGCGCACAATAGTGGTGCTATCACCAATGCACATACAGTATACATGCACATACTATGTGTGTGTGTTTGCCACTGCATTCATGTGTGTGTGTGTGAGAGAGCGAGAGACCTCCTCCCCTCCATCTCCACCTGGCAAGGAGCAATTTAGCAAGAATGCAGCAAAGGGGCCTAACAGGAAATCCCTGCTGTCTCACCTGCACTGGCCCACTAAGCTGTGATAGTACTACACAGACGCCCTGCTAATACCCTCTTAAAGCACTCAGCGCTGCGAGACAGTACATGGAAAAACAAGGATGGATGATGAGATGCGGAGGGACAAATGAAAGGACAGATAATAGTGAGGGTGAAAGCAAGGGACGTAATCAATGAAGAAGTGAAAGAAGGTGGATAGGGCTTGTTGTGAACACATCGTTTGGACTGAGCATGTTAACACCACCGGCATGCTGCTGTTTCACCGGCTACCGCTCCAACAGCAGGGCTGCTGCAGGAAATACTGTATGGCTTTATCAGCTGGCACACATGCTGAGATGATAGACGGCTAACTGCACACAGTGATTAACCTCTCTCTTCTCCCTCAATTTCCGCTCCAATTTTCCTTTTCTTCTGCTGCCCTTCTTCCTTGTGTCATCTTTCAAAAACACCTCGCTCTCTCGCTCTCTTCCCCTGTGGCTACCACCTCTCTTTCAACACTCCATCCCTCCAACCATGCTGCACACTCTCCAGGAGATTTCCTATTGCCATTTAAAGGCACAGGTCCTGCAGCGAGACAGAGTGATGTGTCAGTGTGAGAAATCCCTGAAGTCTTCAAATCAGGTTGTCTTTGGTGCAGACCCACATTTCCCCAAGCATAACATTGTAGGTTTGCGCCTTTCAGTGCAGATTTGAGGGAGATGATATGCAACATAGAGCTCCTGCTGTCTCCAAGACAACCACGGTATTGATGCTGCCTACACGAGTGGACACCGGGGACCATATCCTGTTTTGTAATCGTGACATTTCTTTAGCAGGAAAGAGAAAGGTCGGGGAGAGGAGTAGAAACGCCGCTGCTGTCCAGTCTGGCTCAGTCAAACCTAAAGGGAACACTGGAGACGGCCCTGAGAAGCTCCGCTGAGTTGATGAATTAAAAACACATCTATATCACCCCACCTTCCTCCAAAAAAACCCACTTAAACTTTCCAGTCCCTCACTCAGCACCCCATAATTTAAAAAAATATCTTGATATGTTTTCAACATTCTGTGGTTGCAAAACTATTAATTCTTGGCAAACCCGGATTTTGCTTAAATTAATTCATTCCCAAATCTGTAACGACTCTAACGTGCGCACACATATGTCTATTCAACAAATCTCAAGGCACAAAACTGTATCTGTAATTAAATATGCCAACAGCACGCACAAATGCATAAACACACTCTGATTAAATTCCTCCTTCTTGCTTGCAATGACAGCCAAATGTAGATCCTGGAAATTGGTTAGCGGAGTAAAACAGAGGCTTAAAGAAAACAGTTTCACTGTTTGTCCTCACCTCCCTTCTCCCTGCCTCACATTTCATCATAAAAGTTTTTTTGGCAGGCAAATCTGCAAAGATATTGGGCCCAACGTCGGCTCTGGGCCGCAATAAACAACACAGGGACTATATGAGTAGACCACAGTCCAAACAGCAGAACCAGAGAGAGTGAAAACCTGTAAGACCACAGCGAGGTCTGGGACACACCAACACTTGCACATTTGCACTCTCACTCGCACACTGGGGAGTCCAATATGGCAAATAGAGTCTCAGGTTGATCAGAAAAACATCTATGACCTTTAAAGAAGCTCATATCCAAACCATCAGCTATATTCATTTGTGTGCGTGCATGCGTGCGTGTGTGTGTGTCTTAAAACAAGTTTGAATGTCACACTGAAAACACACCATTAAAGCTCTTAAATCCAAAGGAAAGGTTCTGATGTATCTGATGCCTGAACTAAGATCTTCTTGGCCTGCTGTGATGCACCACACACAGCTGTGTGAGCTATTCACTCCTCTGGCTGCATCTCTCTAGCCTTTATAAATACACCACACGGCACCCATTACATTTAATTTATTCAAAGGCCTGTGCAGTGAAACTAATCATCTCAATTTATTCTTAATATTCGCCTAATTCAGGTTTGTCAAGCCACTGAGTCTGAATCTCATCACTAAAATATTGAAGACTATTCAAACTCAAGACAATGCGAGACCACCAAAGTCTCCCTATTATCATTCAAACATCTCTTTGGTGAGATGTACTTTACGTAGCGAGACAAACCAACACATATGATGCAGAATGAATGCAGACAGCTGGATTTAAGCAGCGTATCAGTGTTTTCATGCTGACTAATATCTGCATTATTAAAGACTGCTGAAAGGTGAACAAACCCATGAGGATATATAGAGTAACTCACACCGCTGGTATATAAGCACCAGGTTATATATCTCTTATTTATACAGTTGGCATCAAGTGATCCATAGTTTCATGTTGATGTAACTGAAGCCTTCAATAGATGTCGGGAGGTTACAAATACTGTAAGAGTAGCCTGAAGACCAAAGGATGCTTTTTGTTTTAAGTGAATGGTGCATGTTGACGTGCTCAGTGTGTGAGCGTGTGAATAGGGGGGCGTTGTCAGATGGAAGTATGACGAACTTTACACAGAAAATGTAAACAAGGCCTGGACGACCCTACACTGTTTATTTACACACAGAAGGCACTTAAAGACCATTTTTATAGTTTTTGGTACTTTTTCCCATACAGCTCAAACTGAGGACCACCGGAGTTCTCAGGACTCCTTTTTGGGGTATTTCCTGCTATAGAGGAGGAACTGCCTCAGCACAAGAGGAACTTTGCATGAGGTGATGTATTGTGACTGGTCCTGACCAGCGTTATTGTAGTTTTACATCATTATTTCATTTTAATTATGAAATTACATTTTGTTTTACTAGTGTTTTCGCTCATTTCAGTTACAAATTTAAAGAGAACACAAAAACAACACTTTTGACTCACATCCTGTCTCAATAAATATATGCTGCAGTGCTTCCCTGTGCTTGTTTTCACAACTAAATTATCTAAGTTTAGTCTTTAGTCTCTTAGTCTTTGACTAAATTATCAAAGACTAAACTGTAAGATATCTCCCACCCATCCGTCCATCAATACATCCATTTATATATTTTATAACACTTTTCCAGTTCACAGTGATCTGGGGGCCTGTCCCAGCTGTCATAGAGCAGGAAGCAGGGTAACCCCCAACAGGTCAATATTTCACATATACTTTTTATTTTTTATTCTCAAGTACATGATCTTGCTTCTGTTAGTTTCTTTAGAGTAACCAAAACATTTTTACAACTAGTTTCAATTTTATTTTGGTTTTAGTGAACAGCAATAACTGTGTTTTATACTTAAGTGTGGACTGAATATTTGATAAATGGTGGTTACAAGCAGGGATCCACCTTTTTCCAATTCCAACACCTCGGCTGTGGTTCACCTGCCAATAACAAATCCAGTTTTAAATTAATAATCTGTATCCCTCGCTGGCAGGAAGAGACAGGGGCTTGTTTTTGTGTGTCTGGAAACTTTTGAATGAAGAGTCAAACATGATTTTAAGAACTAACCCAATATGAGCTGACGTGCATTACCAGCTGCTCACTGCTTCCAAGTTCCTATAAGAAAAGAACAAATGCTGCAAGGCATGTGCTTCCCAGCACCTCCCTAATGGGTACTTACACCCAAAAATGTTTGGTCAGAAAGCAGCTACATATGCCTACACAGATAAACAAGTGCATGCATGCAAACAGAAGTTTTCATCTCCACCTGAGCTGGTCATCCCAGACATAACAAGACTGAAGTCGATCTTTACGGAAATGTGGGAATTCCCTGTCCCAGGGCAAAGGCTGTGTCATGAAAGCTGAGTTAAGGCAACAGCGCTGATCCGCACTCGTATAATGGACAGATCACCTCAGGGCTGACTCGGGATAATAAGCGGATATAAACTGGCTCACAGCAGGAGCTGCAGGGTGGAGAGCGGGACACTGTCTCATTGAACACCATAACATCTGCTGATAAAACCATGGCAACACAGCTGTGTGCCTAAAGGCTACGAGGGGAACACGGGAAAGCACAGACAAGGACACACACACTCACACACACACACACACACACACGCACACACTCTCACACACACACACAGACAGACACACACAGACAAAAGGACCTTTGTCAATGACTGTTTGCTACCGAAGCATGAAAGTTCATTTTCATATTGTAACAGTGATAGTCATAGTCAAGTCATAGTGTAACAGGTTTCATGACATTCAGGGTCACAGCACAAACTCGTCGCACGCCGCTGCCTCAAACCCTCTTTTGCCCTCCATCCATCACCGTTACATCCCGCCAACAAAGACACAAAAACACATGCACAACACACGTGCGCATGCAGAGGAAGAGCTGCTGCAGGCGTTCCTCCTCATTAACACTTGCTGCTTATTATTATTATAATTATAATAATATAATTTTATAATTATAATTATAAAATATAATTTTATAATTATAATTATAAAATTATATTTTATAATTATAATTATAAATATATAATTATTATTATTATTTTTCCTGATTATTTTTCCTGATCATTTCCAGCTCTGCATGCCAGTTCCTACATCCTGTTCCAAGGGAATCCATTTCCTGTCAAACACTGAGCAGTCACTCTGGCAAACGTGGAAAATAAATGCTGCTCTGCAGTTTCTACAGTAGGAGCCTGGAATAAGCTTGATTTCTCCTTCATCAAAGAGTAAATATTAGCTGAGTCTCACACACAGTCACAGTCTCGAGTAAATACCAAACTAATAATGTAACCTGAAAAGTTAATTCAATGACAACTAAGTATGTTGTCATGGAGATGACAAAATTCTGTCAATAGCCTTTTAGCCAAAATTGTATTGTAAAATCAACAGAATTACATCAGGTCTTAAACTCACTATGCCACAGTCACACAAGGTTAGCTGAAATGTAACCACAGTTATTGCAACCATGTACAACAGACTTGCATTTCATCGCCTTTGAAGTCTTATCAGTGACTTTGGTGTCTCAAGATAACCATAAAAAATCACTAACGCAGAGACAAACTGCTACCAGTCTGCTACCAGTCTGCTACCAGTCTGCAATTAACTGGAGTCAAGTTGGTAATTATGTTTGTCATGCTAAAGAAATTAACTGTGATTAGCACAAACCTGTTGCCACCTACATACGCAGTAGAGGTGGGAATCACCATACATCCCACGATACGATATTATTGCGATTTTTTAAAATATTTTGCGATATTCAGATTCTGTACATAAAGGTAAACTTTATCAATCATCATTTTCTCTAATATCAAAGTCTCACACTCAGTCTTTCTCTCATTTCAGTTTGATTGTTGACAAACTGAACGGTTTGTATTACAGTCTAGTCCAACTTAACTGAATCAACCATCTGGTACAATTATAGCTATTCTGAACTATGCAGTTTATGAAAACTATGCAGCCCCTTCAGCAACTGAAGAATTTGAAAGTAAATTAAAACAAAATATAATTTTACATTAAATAAAAAAGTTTTAAACTTAATTAAAATAAAACATGTCTTAAATTAAAATAAGTAAACTGTCATGTTTATTAAACACATTTGGACAGTGAAGGAATGTCAGGATTCTTGCTCAGAAAAAGGATCAACATGCTCTGAAGTCAGAGCACAAAAACCTTTTTGTAACAAAATATCGATTTCTGCTGTCCCTGTATCGATACATTATTAGAAACAAAATATCACCATGCTACACAGTATCCATTTTTTCCCCACCCCTAATACACAGACATTTACATGAAACAGAAATTCATATTTAGTACTTATATTCAGAGTCCAGGCAAAAGCTCCCAAATCTGAAATAGCAATCCATTAATTTTTTGAAAATAGTACCAGTGTTCCTACATGATGGCGTTTTAACAGCAAATGTATATCTATAACCTCAAACGCCTCAAATAGACGTCAGGGTTGGTACTTTGTCTTTGTTTGTAAGTGAGGCAGCAGGTATTTACAAAGCTTTGCCAGTCGTTCTGAGAGCGATGCCTCAGCTGCCTCGTACCAGGTAACCTGCACTGCGCACAGTGACCACTATTCTATTTCATCTTTCATCTGTATACTATACCAGTTACAAAATATAGAATTTCCTTAAAACTCTTAAAGAGTTTTGAGCAAAGTATAAACCCTGAAGTAAAAGTTGAATTTTGATCATTTAGATGTGCTGCATAAAAATGAAACACACCTTCCCTGTAAGCAGGAGTAAGTAGAGCAGTGGAACATGTCATATTTCATCCAGTTTAATTGTTCTGTTCGGAGACGTTTGTGTTAACAAAGAGCCGACTTACTGTAAGCAAGAGTGAAAACTGCTTTCGGAGTGTGTTATTGTGGCGTGGAGTGTTTGTGTAAGTATGTCTTTGTCTGTGTGTGTATTTGGGCATATGTGTGTATGAAACTGGAAGTTAAGTGGTCTTAGCAAAGCAGGGTGACCCTGAGGAAAGAGGAGGTCAGAACAAAAAGAAAGGGGCTTATTGTCTCTGGCTGTCTCTATCACCACCTCGCTGCCTTCTGGTTAACCACCTGCTGACTGACTGCAGACCAAGCAAAGCCCACATTACAGTTTCTGTTTATGGGTGTGTATTTTTCTGTTAGGTTTCAAAATAGAAAACAAAAATATGCAGAAACATTTCCCAAGGACCTTAATACGGAATAAAATGTCACACAAACCATTCGTGATGAAGCACGTGTCACGTATACTTGGACAGCAACGCTAATGCGCGTGCAGCGTGCACACATGTGTCCGTCGACTCATTAGGTCACATTTATCTCCTTCGCTGTGTAAACCATTAAATATCTCATCCCCATTCTGACCGCTGTAACTCCACTTTATGGCTTTTCCACAAGGCCTCTGAAGAACTTGTGGGGGCTTTATTTTGGACCGTGCCATGTTTGTTCTGGGGGGCCCAATGCTGCTACTCACACTGGAACCCAAACCACACCGATCTACGAAGACGGGAGCGCGCTATTGGGTCTGAGAACGGTGACCATGGTCAGTCGAGTTCAGATGAGATCATACAAAAACTGTCACGACCTGCTGATTAGTGGTCAGCAAACGGGAATGTTTTCTGTTTACTCAGTGATAAGCTCACTGTAAGTTTAGAGCTCATCAAGTTCTTACCTTTGTTTAAACTGTTTCTTCACCCGTTCTCATTCCTAATCTGTTGGTAATGTGGAAATAAGGTGAAACAAGGAGTCGGCAACAAAATGTGATCGAATAGAGACGAAAGCACGAGGGACAAGAAACTGTGGACAGAGGGAGCAGAAGTGAATGAGGCAGAAAGAAAGACAGTAAGCGAGAACGCAGCAGGGGGACAGCCCAGGGTGGAGTTTAACCCGGCTCCGACCACGTCTTTTCTCCGCCTCACTACCTGTATGAACCATCAATCAGCCAGGAGAACAAGGAAAGATCAACAAAAACAGTCCAGCAGGGACCACAGCACGCCGTTCCATCGCATCACTCACTGACAAAAGCCCATATCCTTACACATCCATCAAACGGTGCGATTCTCTCACTTTTCACTTCCTCTTGTCGCTCAATCACGTCGTGATTCATTCCCACTTTTTTTTAATTTTCCTCTTGTTTTCACTATTCATCACTGCCACCGCCGTGGATGTTAGCGAGTCATTTTTTAGTCATTTATATCTTTTACGACTCATTACATTCAACCTCAAAATGAAAACTTCTGACAGACACAGCAAACGCTGGTGATGAAAGAACGCGAGATATTTGAGGTCACATCTGACGAAGCCGAAGTGAAATACCGCAGACTGTGCTCTCTCCAAATACAGACACGCTGCCACATCCCAAAGTATGCATTACAGGCGTGCTGCTTCTGACACTTCTACTGGCAGTCGGAACGAAATATCAAATGTTATATTGCTGTGCAAAGTTATGTGCCCGATTAAGACTCCAGCTTCATGTCTAGACTTCTCTTTATAGGGTCAGTTGCCCCAACATGATGCTCACCCATGATAAACACAGTACTGTACAAAAGTCTTTTGTCATCCCTCTTTCTTTATATCTTTCTAGGAAAATGTGAAATAGGTGCAGTGATTTACTGAAATGTGCAAATAAACATGGAATAAATAAAAGTTTGTGCAGTTCTAATGAGTTTGAAGGTCAATATTTTGTATCAAGTCTTCAGCAAAGCGTCTTTTAGGGAAACGTTCCTATAATGGTTTTATAAGTAGCCTTAAAGAAAAGTTATCCAGCTTTCTTGAAGGACATTCAAAGCTCTTCTTTGGCTGTTGGCTGCCTTTTGTTCTGTTCTGTGTCAGTATGATCCCACTCTGCTTCAATGATGTTGAGATCTGGGCTCTGGGGAAGCCATTGTGTGCTTTGCTATCCAGGTATTGCTTTTACTGCATTGGCAGAGTGTTTGGGATCAATGTCGTTTTGAAAAATAAAGCCACTGCCAATCCGACGCTTTCCAGATGGCATTGCATGGTGGATCAAAATCTGATGGCACATTTCTGCGTTCATAATTCTCTCAGTTTTTCAAGATCACCAACACCTCTGGCTGAAGTACAACCACTAACTACGAATGAGTCAACACTACGTTTTACAGACGGCAGCAGACACTCAGTGTTATACTTCCCTCATGACCTCCGATAATCTGACAGTTTGGATTCATCATGCAGACTCGCTGACATTGACTTTCAGTCCAGTTCTTGTGTAACCTGGCGTCGCTCAACCTCTCCTCCCTGTAACGCTTCCTTCAGCTCCTTGACAGCCAGCTTTCCACTGAGAGCGTTTCAGATGAGGCTTTGGCGAACAGTAGCTGGATCGACTGAAGGGCCCGATGCATCTCCCGGGTCTTGTGTCCTGGATTTTTTTCATATAACTGAGGACACGACTTTCAGATTCTGTTCATCTGCTATAGACATCGTTTTTTAGCCCAGCCACTTCTTTTTTTCTCCACTTGACTTAATTTGGGGTTATATAAATAAAATTGAATTAAACTTGTAAGTTCCCTCAAATGTTTTAAGAACACATTACACACCATGATGATGCAAAGGTTTTGGCTGGCAGGTCTTTGAGAATTACCTTGTAGGTGAAAAAATATTATTTTACATCTTTGGCATTTGTGTTAGAATCAACAAAAAATGTGAATACATTATGTGTTTATGCATCTGTCAGGTATAGACACAAAAGCGGCTTCACCCCTTGAGTTTGGTGCCTTCATGTCCTTAGAAAAACTCAGAAAACCTGCAAAGCTATTGCTCAGGAAAACAGTCGGTTCTCCTAAAGCAAAATCTGTTTAAATGAGGAATAACTTGTGACTTTTACAGAGTGCTGCATGTAAATCAAAGTACAATCGTCATAAATATTTAAGCCTTATATCTGCAAAAGACATTAATACCATGTGACAGTGATGTTGATTGATTGTGTGTTTCTTAGTAAACTATCAGTTTAATCAGCAAACACAGCTCACACAGAGAATGCCAAGAAACCATTTGTGTTTAGATGTTATTAAGTACACATCAGTGAGTTGTGCTGCCAAACAGACACACTCAGTGGATGTTGGGAGGGGAACCAGAAGGTCTGCAGACTTTGCAGTGACAACCAAGAGTTGAGTGTTTTGGTTGGATTTAAGTTTGATGGGGGAAAGAAATGACTTTTTTAAGCCAAATATTTTTTCAAACTAGCTTTCCCCATCAGGAATTAAATTTATTATGCACTTTATTTCTGTCAATTTTATTATTTGGTCATGATTTAATTCTGCTTTCATTTTTTGCTTTGCTTAACACAGCCGAGCTTAGAGTCAATAAAACCTGTATTTTAAGGATCATTATTTTGTTTTGGATTATTGAATCCTATCAGAGACTCTGACAACACAACTGAAGGGCAGGTTCATCCATCTAACCCGATATGTGACAGTTAAATCAAACTAACCATGCGTCTTAAAACAGCGATCTGGCCTCTTTTAACAAATGTTCATAACATTCAAAACAATCTTCTGACAGAGATCTAAAGCGAGTCCCAGAGAACCGATGGCAGCTGGGCTTTGGCCTTGTGCTTTGTTGCTGGCTGGTTAAATATGCAGGAAGGTCTCTGATAGGTTACCTGATCTGGTAGAGTATCATTTCAGCCCCGCATTGTCCTGATCAAGGCAGGAAAGACACACATCGACTGTATTAAAGTTTCCACAGACACAGGCAGGCGCACAACAGCGTACACACACTATTTTCCACATTTCCCAGTTATCTGGAGACAGATTCAATCACACCCATTACGACGCTGTCCTTAACTTTGATTGACAAATAAAATGTGCTTCCATTTTCTCCTTCTGCTGCTCACAGTGCGCCTCTGTTCAGGGGCCGTTCCCATCTGCTTCTAGAGACAAATCTGTGAGGTGAAGCTGCTCCTCGTGTCTCAGGAACCAGCCTCTCTCTTGGGGGAATGTACAACTGTACCGATCAGTGTCATCCATGATGAGACCCACCTGGCACACACACATCACACACTCTTGTATATGAGCGTGTGATGTGCCAGAAGTCGTGTGTGAGACAAAAGAAAATAGGTGGCTGAAAGAAAGCTTGAAAGAAAACTGCTGAAGGAAAATGAAGGAATGAGGTGAGTCGGGGGGTCTTGTGGGAACGGCTGCCATCTCTGGCCAAATGATTGACAGGCAGCAGAGGAATGCACGGCCACGCTGGCCCACTAAAGAGCTCTAAATATCTTTACTCATCCTCTGGTTCGCCCACTTAGTCCAGGAAACCTAAGCCATTCCCGAGCAGGGGAAGATGCCACTTCAATAGCAGGAAAAATTACTTGAAACCGGAGATGAGAGTCAAGCAATCAGTCCTGACAGTGTGAGTGTTTTTGTGTGTCTGTGTGTGCGACTGTGTGTTTGTGGCAGTCAGGATCTGATGCAGCCCAGACCCCCTCTCATCCAGGACACTTCAGGGTCTCTTGCACTATGACGATATATCGCCATGGTAACTTGTGCTATTGCCCTAATCTGCCCCAGAGCAGACAGATTAGACATCAGCAGGTTTGAAAACACTGCATCATCAGGACCTCTGTGCACGACAGGGGAAGTTTTTTAATAGTGTCTAAGTTTTTGCATTTTCCCAGTAAGAAATCATTTTAATTGTAACTTTTTCCTGTGCGAGCAAACAACTTTACAACTACTTTGTTGTTCTAAAAGCCTAATAAGTCATCGTAGGTCAGCCGAGGTCTGAATTCTGTTCTTGTATTCATTCACTAATTGCTCTCAGACCACTAAACACCACCTGCAGCTTAAAGAATAAAACCGTCTCACATATCATATTAATTTAATGAAATACTCAGTTGTACTCCATCAGATTCTGTCTTAATGTCAAAGTTATGAAGTCAATAAGTCTGTTCACTCACACAGTCTACATTTTTGTCGGATTTCTTTCCTGGCTTCAAATAGGCTAAACTTTATTAATATAGCAGCTTTTTTCCAGTCGTACTGACCAAAGTGGCTGAAGTGCTCACGCATGCACATGTACAGTACTTTTCCTCTCACGCACAGACTCACACAGCTGTGTTGTTTTCAGGCTTTATTAGGATTTTATCCTCCTGTGTAAAATCAGCTGCTCTGCTGCAGGTGGAGATGCTGCCATCACCACCCTTTCAAATAAAAGAAACCCTGGTTAACTTAACCAGCTGATAACCAGGTTTGTGTGACCACTTAGCTGCTGCTGTTGGTACGGTGATGCGATCTATGTCAGAAGCATTTGAGGTGATCTGTCCTCGTCGTGCATCTTCAGTTCTGTGTGAGTTTTGCATAAGCAGACGTAATTATTTCTGCTTTACTGTCAGCTTTTCCCACTGAAGTTGGATCAATGACTATTCAAAAGCAAAGCTGGTTGTGAAGCAAATAAAAAACTAAAGTTACACTGACAGAGGTCTGCGGCAGTAAACAAAGCCAAAGCCTCCATGAACCACGGGCTGCAGAACCCGTTATTTTGGTGGATTCAGACTGCAGCTGGCACGGTTCTGGTCATATTTGTTGGTTTTGTGTTTTTATTTCCCCCTTCAGTGTTAGATATGTGTTTGGTTACCTCCTGTTTTATGTTTTTAAATTCAGGTATCTTATTGTATATTATTCTGTGCCTTGACTGACTTCTCCACCTTAACTGTTTCCACCTTTGCCCTGGGCCCACGTGAGTCACCAAACAGACCCATGTGTTCCTGAGCCACGCATCCCTGCTTCTTCAGTTTGTGTTTCATTCAGCGTTTGTCACTTTGTAGGTCTTTAAATGATCAGATTTCCAATTCAAATTCATGTTGTTTTCATTTTGAATATATTTTGGCAGATTTGGGCACTTAATAGTGATTTGTGAGAAGCTAATATTGCTTGGTCTGTTCTCCAAGAAATCCCACCAATGACTTGTACACGCAATGTGCATTTTCAGTAGAACAAAAAAAAAGAAAGAAATGCACACTTACAAAAACCACCCACTGAAAACCAATTCCTTTTCGTATGATGTATTCAACTAACTACAAGGGCCAAAATTCCTTGCACATGTATGCACAATTAGGCCTAATTTTGGCCCAAATTGCTTCCTGTAATGATGAGTGGACATAGTTAGCAGGCCACTCTCAACGGCCGAACACAAAGAGATCTAAAGTATCACTTCCAAGTCCAGTGAGTTATGCAGAAAAATGCTAAATGCTCACAATCCCCCACCTCCTCCACACACACACACACACACACACACACACACACACACACCTATATCTCACTAAATACAACCCACCTCCATCTCTAACAGCAGTGATAAAATCATTAGAGCCTCAGAGTTTAGAACTTCAAACATGACAAAGAAAAAGCTGCCAGCTTTCTTCAGCCCTCTAACTGACCCGCCCACACGCACAAACCCACTGGTGGACTAAAGGAACCACACACGGACATTTTTCCACCCACCTCGACGGCCGTTAGAGAAACAGAAGGAGAAAGAAACACAAAACAGAAAAGCAGGATTTGTTGCACACACACAGTTTCTATCCTAACACAGACCATGCAAAGCTACTATTGTCTGCACCAACAGATGCAAAGTGGTCAGAATGGTGTTTCTTCCCATCTTTATTACTGCAGGGATCTACAGAGTGTCCATCTCTGATGTATCTTTGAAATTATTTTCCAAGAATCTGGAAAGCGTTTTAGTGTCAGTGTTTGCATGTTTGTGGCTTTACTGGTGTGTGTTTGTATGTCTCTGGATTGTGTTTTCTCCATGTGTGAATGTGCACACACTGACCTCGGTCTGGAGTGTGTTGGCGCGCTGCTCCTTGGCACTGAGCGACTCTTTTAGCACTTCGATGTGCTGCTTGCAGTCCGAGTTCTGATTGGTCAGTGTTTCTAGTTTGGTCTGCAGCGCCTGCATCTCAGACTCCTTCCTGTTCAGCTCCTGCTTCAGCTGCTCTATCTGACAGTCACGCAAACACACAAACACACAAACACACAAAGAGGGTCATCAGTGAGTGATATACTTGATATACATTTGTAGATAAGACATGCATTCAAAAATATGACTTTTCATTTAAACCAATGATGCAGACACACCAATGTCAGACTAGTGCATATAAAAGAATCTGAATATCAGGAAAAGTTTATTTTTTGTAGGTTAATTTAAACAGATCAGCTTTCACATGTTCTGTACTCACTGCATGTAAATGGCAATAATGCAAAACTTTTTAGCTCACAGAAATCATAAATCCAGCATTTCAAAATTGTTTGATTGAATTCAAAGAGTATAAATCTCATGTGTTTCTTAGCCTAGTTCAGTTCCCACGACCACAATCAAGGGGAAGGCTGGTGACATGAGTGATGACCTATGCTCTCCACAAAGAGGGTAAACCACCGAAGAGCATTGCTGAAAGGCTGGCTAGGAAAGTTTTACGCTTAATCTTAAAAGTATAGAGAACAGGTGTCGAACTCCAGGCCTCGAGGGCCGGTGTCCTGCAGGTTTTAGATGTGTCCTTGAACCAACACAGCTGATTGAAATGGCTAACTGACCTCCTCAACATGTCTTGAAGTTCTCCAGAGGCTGGTAATGAACTAATCATGTGATTCAGGTGTGTTGACCCAGGGTGAGATCTAAAACCTGCAGGACACCGGCCCTCGAGGCCTGGAGTCCGACACCCCTGGTAGAGAGGGTAGGGATAGCGTAATAATGGAAATTTGACTGGGAGGTAAATGCATGGTAAGAAAAAGGACACAAACAAAGAGAAATCAGAAAATGTCGACTCAAGAACTTGGAGTGGACCGAGGCTGCTGTCACATTTCTAATAGTGTCTTACCTGGATTGAGGTGAACTACACTGCACTGCTACTTTCAGAGGAAAGTTAATTTTGTGTTTCATGTTATTATTGTGCTTCATCGGCCAGAAGCCAACCCCAAGATATGGACATGATGAAGACACGATGAAGGCTTCCATCACAGCAACCTGGTCTTCAATAAAACCTTAGCAGTGCCACAAGCTCTTTGCCTCCAGGCCAGACTGCTCTGACGCAGCAATTATTATTGCAGTGTTGGCGCTAAACGAACCAACACTGCAGAAGATGGATTTTCGGACCTGATTTCTTTAATTGTTGTCAGGAAATGCTTTGGGGATTTCTAATTTTCATGACTTGGAAACCAACAAATTGAGACAAAGAAAATGACCTGATATCTTTCACTACATGTGTGTTGACTACAGAATATATGAACATGAACCACAAAAAAGACCTTTTTCATAATATTCAGGTTACCTGAGGCGCACTAGTGTCACTGCAAACTGAGTCTGACCTCCAGAACAAGCATGTTGAATTCACTATTTTAAAGGCGACAGCAGCCTTAAGCTGCTCTTTAAAACAGACGTGAGCGATACATACACAATTACATCCTTTATAACTGTGTGACTGATTAATAAAAGAAGGAAATCTGAAACGTCTCTGATACTGTGACTCGATTAGGAAAAACTGAATGTTTTGTTATCCGTTTATTGCAATATCAACACGTCAGTTGTGACATATTTTGTGGAGCGATGATGATGAACTGGAATCATCATCAGCCCCATATTATCAATCCTCAGACCTGCTGTGTGCACAAAGACAAACGTTCACAGAGAGACGGAAACAGATTTGTTTTAAGGAAACCATACAGAACATAACAGAAAACCACAAAGGAAATAAAATGCTCTGACACAGAGTGGTTTCTGTGCTGAGGCTAGCTACGTAGAGAATACTGTCATCTGTCTACTGGTGCCAAAAATGCACAAAGCTGATTTGAAGAGAGATTTCTCAAATTGCATGAGCAAGGTTCACTTCATAAAAGGGGGATTCTGACTGGCTCAGGGTCTGATAGACCTTCAGTCACAGAGACAGCATATGAGCTCCAGACATCCAGCACTGAGATAAAACGCAATGAAATATGAGGCTACACAATAAGAGAGATCACCGCGGTGACTGAACACGAAGAAAAACAAGTCAGGAAATGAGAAGTCAGTGAAAAATAATGATAAAAAGGCTTTATAATTAAAATAAGGAGCAGATATTTCAAAGACTATTAGGCTATGAGGAAATAATGAGAGAGGAGAGAGACTAATGAGAGGGGTACTTCTGCTTGTTCTGTGATCCAAGGCTGCTGGGTGGGGAGGAAGGTGGGAGCTGGTCTGATGGAAGACACACATGGGGACAAGGCCTGCTCCTACAAAGACAAGAAAACAGCAAGCCACTAAAATGCAGCACAAGCTGTGCCCAGCCACTCGTCACACAGTGCAACCACACAGCCTCGGCTTGCAAAGGGTAAGCACATTTACCTGCTCCAGCTCTCGTACTCTAACACGTGTTCGTGTTCTCCAAAGCCATTTTTCAGTGTTTGAGCAGATCAAAGTGCAGAGGAGAAACCAGAGAGCACAGCGATGCCGCGCTCTCTGGTTTCTCTTATCGCAGTCCCACCTCAACACCAGCCACCAACACCGCTGAAAGACCCGGACCCTGAACACTACCAGCA
This sequence comes from Neolamprologus multifasciatus, assembly GCF_963576455.1. Taxonomy (NCBI): domain Eukaryota; kingdom Metazoa; phylum Chordata; class Actinopteri; order Cichliformes; family Cichlidae; genus Neolamprologus; species Neolamprologus multifasciatus. The sequence continues at coordinate 35,994,391 of NC_140458.1, forward strand.
TGTAGGATGGATCTGTGCATATCCATGTGCGTGGCGACTCGCTGTGTTTCTCTGTGACTGTACGAAGACAGATGAGCCACGGGAGAACGAGCCGGGGGCCATCGCTGTGATGTATATCATCCCGGGCCGGTGTGGGTGAAGAGAGAGCTCTTTCCTCTGTTCCTCTGCCGATGTAAGCTCACATTCATCTGTCAGGGCCCCATTCATAAAAACATCTCTTTTATGATTGCATCAGGAACTTCCCCGACGCAATGACAAATGAGCCCCACAATGAGCACCATTAATGAACCAAATGGAGCGCAGCTCATGGGCCTCGCCCGCCATGAGCACTGAAACCTGAAACTACATTTTTAACAGGGTTTGGATGCATACACTATGCGTGTGTGCACGTTCATATATGTGCATGTCATCTGTGTGGCTTTGGACACATTCGTGTGTTGATGAATAAACCAGGATACGGCAGGAAGCCGACACAGCGCTGTTAGCTGATAGTTCCTGACTTTGCTCCCTTAGTCAACAGACAGGAGGGTTGTATAATGCTTAGTAATCACACAGCGCAAATAAGCAAGTACTGCTGTTCACTACTCACAAACTGGCTTTAAACATCAAATAAGAAATGCATACACATGTAGGAGTTCTTGGCAAACATGCAACATGAGAGGCTTAGTGCGAATGCAGCTAAAACACAATACAAAATACAGATTCATGCAGTTTGCAGATTTTTCCACTTTCGTCTTGTTTCCTCATAAACAAGCAACATGCAACATGTAACAGTTTCTGGCCTTCTGGCTATTTATACTTGAGACAAGCATGCACGTCCCGGATCACGCGGCGTGGAGTCATCTCAGGTGGCATGCAAAGATATTCTACCTTAGTCTTCATGAATTTAGAATGGCTCTTGTAGACCTCCACCTGCTTGAGCTCGTCCTGCCTCTCATCAGAGTGCAGCAGGCCGCTGGTCTTTAGCATCTGGACCTCATCCTCTAAGTCTCTGATGTTCCTCTCCAGGGAAGAGATCTTGGTGTCCTGCACCAGCAACAGTAGGCAGGCAAACAGTCAAAGACCTGGCCAAGAATATTGAGCTGTGGAGCTAAAAGATAGATTACCTGGCGCGTGCATTAGCAGGCAGTTAGCGCTCTACAGATACACTCTCTGCACCACTATCCCAGTTATCTTGCACAAAGCCCCCAAAAGTCGAAATTAAAAATGTGATTGATAGAATATCACTTGGTTGACATATCTCTCTACATCTGTCTGTGTGAACATAGTTCTAGTATGTTTGAATCAACATATTAATCTAAATCACACAGAAATGTCATATAAACCAAGTCAGTGCATTTACACAAATCCTCCTTTATATAAATGAAATGTAAAGTCCTGTCTGAGTAAATGTCTGGAAAAGAAGGGGAAACATTCTGGCAGACATTGGTGTTCAGCCAAGATATTATTCATCTGCAGAATCTATGAGGGAATAAAAGGGTCTGACATGGACAGGTCCTGAGGTTGTTTAGTTGCATAGTTTCAAACATACATTAAATGCAAAACCTTGGAAAAGAAGAGAAAGGTAATTTAATAAGTGGAAGCAGATTGCATGTTGCCATCAGCAGAAACCATAGGAACATGGAAGCATCTGACCTCTATTACATCCTATGACATCAGCCTTGCCTAGCACATGGTGCTGCATAAAAGTGCACACAAAAGACCAAGGAGAAATGCATAAAGCATATGCATACACAAAACACACGCACAGAAAGAGTCTGTGCAAGGATGCAAACTTTCAACATGTGCCCAGAACAAGTCAAGGTAAGGCATTGAGACAGTTATGGAAGTCCTCCTGCACATCCAGTTCACACATAAAACCATGGAGACAAACATGATCTGTTTCTCCTGCACAACACAGGGGGAGGAAGCAAAATGCATATTTAGCATATAAAACATTCATTAGAACTACATAAAAGCTGGACCTTAAAACCACTGACATAAAGTTTTATGGGACATCCAAGTTGCATCTCAACTGAATTCATGGTGTTGAAAGCTAGAAACAGAAATACTGCACGAGTGTTGAGCTCACAGCAAGACCAAGAGGTGTCGACTCAGTACTGTACCTGCCAGATAACATCAGGATCAAAACAAAACGGGGGGTTGGTCGTCTGTAATTACAAAGCGGACACATCCAACACTTAGACGAAGCAACACAGACACTGAAACACATTTGTGGACACTACGTGTCACCGCTGATCACAGCAACACAGGGTAGCTTAACAAAGCAATCACTACTAACAACGCTGGAGATGACTTTCTTTTGTTCTTACTCTCCCTACAATGCGTCAAAGCCTCCTGGCAACTGTGTTTGTCTTCCCGTTGCTAATTCAGTCAGATTTAATTTAGACCCTTAAAACCACCGCGAGGCACCGTGAGCTAGCACATGTGCAGTCCGTTAATAGGCAGACAAATCACAGAGTATGTGTGAAAAATAACTGTGGCTTTGCTGTAAAGGATCCACTTTTAAAGCAAGTGTTTGCTGAATGAACAATAAATGTGTGTGCGTGGGTGTGCACACGGACACATGTGGAGTCAACGGCATTATTTCACAGCACTGCAACTTCAAAGGGCTGCGATGAGAGTGAAAGCTTCCATATGTGACATTTGAAACAAATTGAATAAGTGCTCAACTCCACGTGTGCCAGTAACGGACTTTACTTGGGCATGGCTGCCATGCAGATGCAAGGTAACTATAACATCAAGATTGTTCCTTCATGTTCATCTATAGAGAGATCCTCTGCTGTTATTCTAGGTGGACTTAAAGTTATGTCATGCATGTTTTGAACATACAAATGCAAGAGCAGATAACACTGCTGAAATAAAATCGTGACATTAGCTGGATTAAAAAACTGTTTCATATTTATGATAAACAAAAACTCAGACATGTATGAACTTCAGATAAATCTATTGCACCAGTTAAACTTAAACTTGCAGATTTGAGAGTAACTCTTAGTCCTACCTTCATATCAATGACAGTCTGCAGAGCCCTGGTTTTGGCCGGATCGGCCTGGAGCTGGTTTCGGCGATGGAGCTCCTGGGGAGGGACCCGGTAAAAATAAGCCTGACGGCTCATCATCTTTAACACTTTCCCACAGCGTCAGAGCTTCAAAAGGCACACCGATCAGTGTCTCCAGTTTTATCTCTTGTCCTTATATCATCTTTTGTTATGTAACATCACATTATCCACTACTCTGTCTCGAATTTTGCAAAACAAAACAAAGTTCATCGATGGTCACTGAGCTGGTCCCGATCTGAAGCTCTCCCTTTTTCCATCTCCAGCAGCAGGTGTCTATTTCTCTGCCCTCTCTTCTTCTGTCTCAGTTTGCTAGCAGCTACCTGACACACTTAGCTTTAGGTCATTTGAATCTGCCTCTATCCTGCTTTCAGCCTGAATCTTTCGATTTCTTATCTCTCACTTGTTCTCTGGTCCTCTCTCGCAGATGTCTCTGGCATGCTAACGCTCTTGCTTAGCAACACTTTCTGCCAGCACATGCGCTAAGCTTTTTATATCAATAATTAATGGTAGCTCTGACCTACAGCTATGCCTACACAAAAAGCACACGAGCTAACAGACACACACACATTCCTACACATTAAAGTTACTGTCAAAAATCTACCAAATCATCACTGAAGCTCAGCTTTAAATCGCCTCACCACTACGCGAGCATCCACGAGTTTAACATCTCATTTCTGTGCAGGTACGTCTAACAAAGATACAAAGAAGTGCCTGAATTCATTGAAACACTACTTCACAAGGACATTGCTGTGAGCCGTGTTGTTTTTAAGAAATGCAGTTTTGCAGCCACAGAGTCAAACATATTTACAACACGAGCGCACAACCACAGTCTGATCCTGACCAGAGCATGCAGAGGATCAGTTTTGGTAATGAGGGAGTGGCCCCTGCTTAAAGGGCACCTCTGTGATGCTGTGCTTTCAATCCCCCACAAACATTTGATTTTAAGGAACCACCGAACACCACTGTCGTCTTTATAGGGAATTCAATGTATACGATGTTTGTGCAGGACTGGAAACCTGGAAACTACAGGTGGACAAAGATGATCTATAGAGTGAATCCACACATGTGTTACTAATAATCTAACTAAAGAAAATGCTCAGTGAATTCACCATTCAAAAGTTACCTAATGTTACACTAACAGGACAGAAAATGCTTAAAACATTAAAGTGTTTTATTTTTATAACTTGTTGTTCATGCATAAATGTGCACACCAAAGCCTGAATGCACTGGAGCAGCTCATCATGCCCTGAAGCATAACAATCATAAATAAGCAACAGGTTGTCAGTTCTGCCAGTGAGTGGAAACGACAGCAGACAAGGACCTTATCCACTTGTCCGTGTCAGCTGTGGATAAGGAGGGATTACTGCTGTCAGAGCATGCCTCCCACAGACGAGCATTCCCACTGCCACCACAGTTCACGTCTTTATTAAAGTGACGGATTTGTCACAATGCGCATGTCTGTCTTTTTGACTGCCTTTTGGTTCCTCTGAGAAAGTGTGTCTATGAACATGTTATCAGCAACAGTTCTGCAAACGGTTGTGTCTCTCAGTGGGGAAATGAAGCCATGCAAGAGAGCACGTCATCAAAGACGTCCTCTCTGCTGCACATGTGTCCGAGCGACTGAGCATATGGAATGAATAGGATCAAACGTAACACTATAGCAATAAGTGCCGGCATCCTGAGTGAAGGATGCGGTCAAAAGGTTCAATTCTAGCCTCAAGGCAACGGTGTCATGTACAGCGCACACTGCAACATGGACTGGTAGAGACACACACATGTATGTTCACTAATCGCATTCCTATCCCCATCAGTGAGAAAAAAGGAAAAAACAAAAGGAAACAGTTGCTTGCCACAAACGTGTCAGCCTATCGGCTCGGTGGGTTAAAAGTTTGAAAAGATAAATGGAAAAACTGCGGCGATCAAAGACTTTTGTTGGGAAATCGTTGGGGGTTGCAAGGTGAGGAGAAGCTTTAGGGGTTAATCTTGTCCTGATAAACTTTTCCACTCAGACATTCTGGGAAATTAGCAGAGCATGGCAAGTAGGTGGTGCCCATGCTTTGGTGAGGAAAAGGGGAATTGGTATCTGTGTCTGCATGTGAGTTGTTTGCTGGTGTTATTTGCAGTAGTCTTCTGATGGTAGCTGAGAGGGTTTCTATAGCAAAGGCTGAAAGTTTGGCTCCTCAAAAAACAAAACACTGGGATGAACAAAAGAAACGGTGCAGACAGAGGCAGGACAGACATCAATATTTTGCTGCTGAGCTTGGTGGCATGAGAAAGTAAGCAGAGAGGAAAAGCGGGAAAAAGATTAAAGAAAAAAGATTTGCTGACACGAATTTCCACTTCATTCCAACACGCTGGCATTGAAAGCTAGAGAGATAAAGGCCAAAAAGACGTTCTGAAGCCAGTCATGGTATAAAAGCAGAACAACCGAGCAGTGCGCAGCCTTAAACGATCGCGTGAGATACAATAGGGGGCCGAACTTTAGAGCCCCGGCTGACCAAACGGCATCTGCAGTATGTTACGTACAAAGAATACATGCCATCTCCAAGTAAAAAACTCATTGTGAAAGTGTGAATGTGTGTGTGTTTGGACACATTTGGCAGCAGGTCAGGTCTGGGCAGGAACAGACCAGCGGTGAGGCTGTTATTATTGGGTCTACAGGGACCTGACGGCTGGGGAGAGTCAATTAGGCCCAGATTTATGCCTCTCAGCGTGTGTGTGTCTGTGTGTGTATGTGGTCCCATCACACAACTTTGGCTGCAGTGGTCAAACTCTGATAGAACACTGCCACTCTGTGGACCTTGCTGGTACTGCAACAGTTAAGGTGGCCCACTAACCTTTTAAAAGTGACTAAAATGTGTGGCTTCCAAATCATTTTAGTCACGATCAGTCTATGAGTGCTATGAATAGGCTGAGAAACACGTGCCAGTGTTTCTATGCTGGATTTGTGCAATTAAGGTATTCGGATCAGTGACAAAGTTGAACAGGAAACACAAGTGAGAGAACACCACTATGCACACAATCCCCCTGACAACATACATCAGCAGGTGAAGGAGTGATGGAGTGCGCTCTCCATACACACTGCAAATCCACACATGAGCACAAACAGCTGGTTCAAGCGATTTAACATATGGCCGTCGTCTGTCCTGGATGGTATGCAGAGAAACATCCGTCAGTCCTCTGACTTTCATCATACAAACACACTTTAATGTCTCCAGCTTTCCTTCGATAAAACAGAGTTAAGACGGCCACTTCATGCCAGAAAAATGAGTAAATTAAAATGAGAGGCAAACTGAAAAAAGGGGCATTTATGATCTCAGTGTAAACAAGCTGAGATTTAGATGAGGAGTAATGGGAGCGGTAATGAAAGGAAGTCGGGCTAGTTTCCTTTGGAGCTAATCAAACAGCTAACAGCAGCGGGCCCACATAGAGGCACAGCTGAGCATCACCGACTCGCCTTTGCAACGGAAAGCAAAAATTACAAGATGCCTTCACAGGAAGTAGGCTACTATTGGATAAACCAACCTCTAAGCATTTGAATTCATCACCAGCCACAAAGTGACAAATGCATTAAACTACTTAACAAACGTTTAGGGCAGTGGTGATAAACGAGCTGCACTGAAACACAGTTTAAAGAAAAATGTTGAAACTGTGAGGAGCCTAAAGGGAGCAGCTGAGAGAAGAGAAACATGAAAAGATCAAAGCTGGGGGGTTATTGGGAAAGTTATGACATGTTACAGACAACAAATATGTGGTGGAACATTTCACATTTAGTTTGGTTAAATGGCAACAGGTCGGTAACATGTTTGGATCTACAAAGAACATCCAGACAGGCTGAGTGTTTACTTACTGAAGGATGTTTCTCAACATAAAACTGCAAAGGAACCTGGTATTACATCATTAAAACACTGAGAGAATCTGATTATCTGATTAATGTTTGAGGCAAACCACAAAATGTTGCTGACTGGCAGTATGTAATAGAAATCTCTACACAGGCTGGGGAAGAAACTGGAGACTGAAAACTGTCCTCCAGTCTGCCAAAACAAAATTTTACATTTGTTTTGGAACTAAGAGAAACCACATCCTGCAGTTCAACAGGCAGCGCCATGATAGTGAGGGAGTGAATGATCTGGTAACTTGGACACCTGTAAAACTACAAATGTTCAATAATAATAAAAGTGACACGCGCTGTCATCCACATGAAGTTTGTTTTTTTCTGGTTTATTTGAGCAACACAAAATCACATCTATATAACAAAAGAGTAATCAAACACATCTAAGCACATTTAAATTCCCTGTGGTAGTCATGCACTGAAGCTACATAAGCACATTATTCATAACCTAACCTCCACTGGATGAATTACAAGTTAAAGCCTGCTTTGGGATATATGCTGCACAATGCTGTAAGACACAGGTTGGCTTCTTTTCCAAAGATGTGGATGAAAGAGAGGCGGCACGCAGCAGAAGATCCCGCAAAGCAGAAAAAACGGAGGCACAAGTCTGTCTCAGCGATTTTACCCACCGGATGTGTAACATTCATGCAAATGTTGTGTGTGTTAAAAATATTGTTTCAGACTCAGGTGTCCTTAATTCAGCCATTCACACCAATTCACTGTCAAAATGTGCAATATGCAGTGATTTTAAAGGCCTTTAGTCTGACCAGTAAGAATATACAGAAGGGGGCCATTTATTGAATGTTTGTTTAGCATATGTATGTTTTGCTGCATTTTAAATTATTTTATATTTGATAAAGACGTTTGCACACTTGACCAAATAATACAAGGAGAGAGAGATTTATCTATAAGTTTGACTGTGTCTGCAAACTAGCCTTGATGATACTGTACCAATCAATTAACTTTGTTTTACACAAACAGATCAAAGTATTTTGTAAATGCAGTGATTACATGTTTAGATCGAGATCATAATAAGTCGATAATACCGACACTAAACAACAGGAAAAGGTGTCCACTTTTCTTCCTAAATTATTTTCTTGAATATAATTTGTATAATTTGTACCATATAATTACCATACCATATAATCTTTTATATAATTTATATATATATATATATGTATATATATATATATATATATGTATATATATATATATATATATATATATATATTGAGAGAGAGAGATATCTATATATATATTGAGACCAGAAACTGGGAAACTTGGGGGGGAACTGAGAGAACAATCACTTCTCTATTCAATCAGGGAGGTCAGGCTGTTTTCACTCATTAATCACACATTAATATTCAGACAAACACAGCATGTTTTTCTACTTTGAAAGAAAAACCCTCTCCCCCTCTCCCCCTCTCCCCCTGACACATGTCCCCTCCTCCTCCTAGCATATGTTAAGCTGTCAAGTAGTTAAAAATAGCACAGCACGCAGTGTGTGTGAGCAGGTACTCACCTCTTACACACACAGCATGGTTAGGTCCCACACATTACACACACACCAACCCAAACATACACAGCAGTGGCTGCATTAGCAGGGACTGAAACACCCACATTCCCCTTAAACAAAATCACCACAGTGACCAAATGGGCGGATATCCCATCAGCCACCCAGAGAGGGAGTGTTCTCACTTGGAAACACTAAGCCGATTGGCTCCAGATGTGTACGCATGCTCATTCACAGACACACACACACACACACACACAATTTTGTTTTTGAGTTTGCACAGCGGACGCAGAGGCAGACAAACAAAGACAGAAAAACAAGAACATAATGATACAAACAATATCGGTAGCATGCACCGACATAAAACACACACACACAGAGGTAGAGAAATTAAAGGCTAAGAAGATTTAGGAGTTAAAAATAGATAAGGCAGTAGTGAGGTGCACAGAGCAGCCTGGTATTGCCCCTGAATACTGAGCATACTGATACACCTGTGCTACACCAGCACTGGCTGCAGGGCTGGTACTTAATAAAACTCTAATTGTAAAAAGAAACAACGAGGAGTAGAGACGAGTTTGCTTTTCCATAGACTAAACTCAATTCTGATTTATCTAGTTCAGTATTTATTTGAAGGCATAACAAGTCATGGGCTGCAGAATTAACCATGAATATCAAATGCTGCACACAGAAACTGGTGTTTGTTCAGCTACCACATGAGTACACTCAGGAGGACACACACACACACAGATTATAAAACTGCATGGCTCAACGCAGGCTTAGAGCTCGCCGTATGTTAATCTGGCCCATTGATAAGACCTGCTGAGCTGATTCCTGCTCCCACATTTTGCTTAATACATAGAAACTGACACAAATGTATACAGATTAGGCATGCATGCACACCTAAGTCAGGTATGTAATCTCATCAATTAACATTAGCAACACAAATAGTTCAGCATCAGCTTTAAAGTGAAAATATTTTTAAAACCCAAGAACAAGACAATGTTTTGGTGTTGAAAATGACCTGCTGTGTTAATGTTTTATGATATGCATGAATGATATGCACATGATCATACAGTGGCTTAACTTGGATCTTTATTTGGTAATGAGGGATATTTGACTCAGTGACGGTTAAATCAAAAGGTGATTCAGGAAATCCAACCTGCGAGAGTTCTACACTAAGTTGTCTTGATTAGTGCATGATGCTCAGCCTTCTCTTAAAACTGCGCTGACAGTGCAGATGAAGCTTCAGATGTGTATAAATATCAGCAGGAAAAAGTGTACCTCTCTCAGATGCACGTTCTCCAGCTGGGCTTCAGCCTCCTGAGCTGCCATGGTTATTATGCCTGTCCGCTGTCCCCGTCCCCAGTGTCCCTGACCTTGACCTTGACCTAGGCTTTGGCCTTGAAGCATCTCTAACAGTCTCTGGATGCTCTCGTCCCGGGCGCCCAGCGTCTGCTTCTGAGAATCAATCCTCATCTCCATCTCTTCCATGGTCTTCCTCAGCAGGGATAGCTCCTTGGCCTGCCGCTCGTGCTCTGACTGCAGTTGGAAGAAGTTCTCCTCTGATGGAGCCAGGGGAGGAGGTGAGGAGAAGCCGTCACACCCAGGCACCTGACAGGGACTACAAGGGTGAAGAGAACCAGAGCTGGGTACAATCCCGGGACCGTGGCTAGGACTGTAGAGAGGCTGATTCGGGCTGCTCCTCAGCCCACGCTGAAGGGTGTCAGCTGGGCTGATTCTTTGTGCGGCTACTGCAGTGTTACAGCCGTATCCAGGGCTGTGAATGATGATGTCAGCTTCCTGTTGCCTTGGATTGTAGGTGTTGGATGGGCTGGCTCTGGGGCTGCTCTTTGGTCCAGGACTCTGCAGGTTGCTGGGGCTTTGTCTGGGACTGTGGCCAGGGCTGAGTCCCCCTCTGAGGTCCTGGTCCATATGGAGCTCTCGATAGGAGTTCCCCTGCTGACGGTGCTGCTGGGAACGACTGTTCATCTCTCTATGAGCCCGCAGCTCCTCCTGAAGCTCCTGAACTGTTAAAGGAAGCTGCTATAAAAGACAAAGTTCCCATTTATTCAATAATTAAATAAACATACCAATTATGCATGAGCAAATCTGCACAACATGTGAAAACACACATATGTAAAGTATGGGAGGGTATGTGAAGACAGACCTTGTTTCTTCTGTTATTCCCAGGCTGCAGCAGAGAGATGATGTAAGACACAAAGACACATGATAAGCATGATAGGAACAAAGAACCATTAGCTAGATTCATTTAGACATCTTAATTCACAAAGCTCTTGGAGACTAGTTACACACTATGACCACAAGGGGGCGGGTTTTCTCCTCACAGCACATGGAGAACACACAAAAGCTCCTTTTGTGCTACTCACAAGTAGAGCAACAGGATTGAGAAAGAGTTTCAAGTACGAAGGAATTCCATATAGAAATAAAAAATCAACGGATGTAAACAAATTTATGAATATTGTAAAATGACCTAAAGAGAGTCAGCATCCATATTTTCAAATTAACAGTAAGTTTACTCCTCGCAAGTTCAAAGGTTTCTGAAGTTGTGAGTATATCATAACAGACTGCAACACAGAGACAGAAAGAAAACAAAAAGTTGTGTCTTTTACTTTGTGGATTGATTTGATTCTTCTTATCATTACTATTAACAGAAATCCTTTTTCATTTCATATAATTGTCCAAGATTTGACTTTTAGGTTGATACCTTGAAAACCTTTAACGTTCAGCTAAAATCAATAGAACAACTGGGGGAACCTTTATTTGCTCATAAATATATTTTTTAATTCTTCACGATAAAGAATGTAAATGCATCTAAACTCTTGGCAGGGCTTAACCTGGAACTTAAAATAAATTCTGTGGGTTTAAACAAAATTTGCTGAACTCGTAACCGTGAGGCTGCGGAGGTTCTCCGCTGCAATGACTAACCAATACGCCGATATATTTACCATTTTAACAACTAACCGCTAACTGTCCGTGTGTTGCTGGGGGCAACCAATTTCTTTTGACATTCCTGCTTTTGCAGCACACAAGGCAAAAGAACAGAATATATTATGTTTGTTTACTTTTAGCTTCCTGATTTTCGATTGGAAATTCAATCAGTGCTTAAAAAGACACATGAAATTGTAACTGTGCGGAAAAAGAAAGTATAGTATAAATAAACACACACAAACAGCAACTTACAAAATTCAGACAATGATTTATCAGAAAGTTAAATTAAAATTTTCTAATCAGTGTGAAGGTGTTTTACTCGGTTATTCTCAGCTCTTTCCAGTCCAGAAGGTGCAGGGAGCCAAGGACACGGAGTGGAGACGTAGGAGGCAGCCGAGGGTGAACACAGATAATCAATGCAACAACAAGCATTGAATATTAAGTCGGAGTGGGAGGAGAGCCCTACACACAAACACGTACACAACCAAGATACAAGTACACACGTGCAACTGCGCACACAAACACGCAGCCGACGCAAACATAAGCAAAACAGGCAGATGGTTAGGGGACAAAACTGGTCACTGCTGAGAGAAGAGGTGACATTCCTTATGCTAATAACAAAGTTCTCATGCCAGACTGAACTCTTTCCACAGACTCTCAAAGAGCAAGAAGGAAAGAAAGAAAACATCCAGGAGAAATGAAGAAAAGAAGAGTGGAAAGTGACAGAAAGAAGGGAGGGGAGACGGCGGCGGTGAGGGAGATTAGCAAGCTTAAGAATAACATCTTCCTGTGATACGGCTGCTTTTTTCTCTTTAAAAGAAGTCTTTTTCAGATTTGACATGTTATGTTTTATGTGGGCTGTGAGCCTTATGAGTTATAGTAAAGGTCAAGAGGGAGAGACAAAAAGAGGAATTTCATAACTAGTCAAGACTGTGATGAGGTAAAGCTTAACTAGGTGTGTGCATCAGTAGCTGCTCGGGGACAGCGCAAGTAAGAGTAAGACAGAACAAGGCGACGGTTTTTTAAAGTTATTATTGCGCTCACTAGAAAAATACTGTACAAATTAAAAATCAGGGCGTGATCAAGCCCAACGGTTTGCTCCTGCAAACAGCTGATGAGCATTTTCTTTATATTAACTTCCACGAGCTTCACTTGAGGGCAGGATGCTGCAGCGTGACTTGTGCAAACAACACAGCCTGCTTTATTTTATAAAGTTTGCTGCTTTTGAAATGAGAAAAATGCGTGTATGCGTGTGTAGGTGTGCGTGTATGTGTCACAGTGTCCTCGCACTCAGTGACAATGTGCGATGAAAAAAGCTATAAATATGAATGCAGAGGTGGCTCCTTGGTTACAAGAAGGAGGAGTCAGATGGGAGACATGGAAGATACGATCAAGGTTTTTGCTTGGTTAAAAGAACAATACAAACATTTGGGAGTTGCTAAAGCGATTTCTTAGCGTGAGAGACTCTGAGTTTCATGTTGAATACAACGACTTTTAAGGTGTTTCCATCAGAAAAAAAAGCTTAAAAAGTAAATGGAGATACTGTCAGGATGAAAAGCACAAAGAGTTCAGATAAAGGAATAATAGATACGATAGCTGCTCAGTGAGGCAGACAAATGGATGATGCCTCGAACTGAATGGACCACACTCCAGGGACAGGTGACACAGGACGAGTCACGGTCTCTTCAGGAGTAGATGTGAGGTTTTTAGAAACTTGGAGTGGATGCCACTAGTGCACGTTCCCATGGTAACACAAGGAGCCTCGCAAACATCATTATAAATGAACTGCACAGACGCCTTTCAGCGCAACCTTGAAGTCAGAAGCAAAAGGTATGAAGTGAAGTGAGGGCCATGATATGCAGAGGAGATGGGTGGGTCAGCACACAAAGCCTGAATGGCGTGTGCGAGCAGACACCATTCAGGCTTTTTTAAAGAGTGCTGTTTTAAAGAACTAAGTAAGTAAAATCAAAAATGCAGCATTTACTGTAACAGGTACTTGCAGGCTTCTGTTGACTGACTTTTAATGCTTTTTAATGTCTGAACAGTTTGTAGCATCATTTAGAACATACAACCTTACCAGACTTTCTGTCACCTCTGTCAGCGAGATTTTGGACCACTGTCTATGTAACATAGCAGGTAATTAATCCATGTTAGCATTAAATAATTACCTAATAAGAAAGCTCGAGTAACCTTGGCCAAAAGAGGATGTGACTGAGGCATTTAATTCATGGGACCCCCGTCTGGTTTTGTGGCTTAAATAAGGTCATGCTACAAACTTAGCATCCCCAGATTCATGCAGTTAAGTTAAAGCTAGCTGCTAACGTTACAGCTAAATGACCTGACAAAGGGTCAAATCTGACCTGGCCTGACATTTAGCGACCCAGCCCACTTAGGATTAGAGTTTGACACCCCTGCATTACAGCTAACACATTATAAAATGCTAGTTTCCTATCTTGCCAAATGACTTCACCAGCTAATATGACCCAAGCTTATATAATATGTTAAACAGTGTTGAATTTAGCCAATACTGAATTATGTAACAGTACAAACCAAAGATTTAAGTAAACATTGCTTTCTACAGTCGAGCTGTGGGCGATGGAGGGCAGGGGCAATTAGCCAACACATCCGTGTAGACCTGTGTCATGTATGTCTCATTGCTGATTTGGCAAGTGCTAACACGGGCCACAAGCAAGACTGACAGGAGTCCACCATCAATAACAGCAGCAGTTTTATGGGTGTTACACTGAGAACCTTTCATGTGAAGTAACAGTGTCACACAGTTGTGTTTAGTGGAGAAAATGTCTGTTTTTTTTATGCAGCTATTTTTGAAACAAGCTCACCTGCAAATCTTCTTGGTTTGTCCTGTACTGGTCTTTCACAGTGGAGCTCCTCGCTGCCTCCTCTCGCCTCACGCCCTTTTCTCTCTTTACATCTGGGCTCCAAAAGTTGACGCTGTTCGTGCTGGGGCCTGTCCTTCCATCCCTACCTCCTTCCAGTTCTCTTCGCAGGTTGTTGTTCTCTCTCTGCAGATCCCTCAGCTGAGAATGGAGATCAAATGTGGAAACCTCTCCACGTCCAGTCGAATTCATTATCTGTGTGAGTCTTCCAGACTGCCGCCGTAAACTAGAAGTCCCTCCAGAAACAAAACTCTGGTCTCCACAAGGATCTGACAAGTGATGCATCCCAGAAGATGTGATGTTTGGGCTGCTTCCCGTAGCTGTCGTCCGGCCAGTGTAGGAGGAGCGGCTGGTACTTCGACCTAGTGTCATGGTGCCTTTGGGGTACCCGCCAGAGGGTTCCAAGGACTCCCGCTCACTGGGATACATAGTACCTGATGTGGCATATGCAGCACTCAAAGACTGAATATTCTCCATGGACAAGGTTTTACCCCCTGGTGCTGTCGCTGAACCACGCGTTGACCCTTTGCCTGCTTCTGGCTCAGCTTTGATTTTTGAACCTGGCCTTGACACTGACCCTTGTCCCCCCGTCAGTTTAGATGGTGTTGCAGGCACACCTCCTGACACAGAGCCTGGCTCTAACCCTGAACGGGCCCCTGGTGCTGAGCTTACAGCCTGTTTGCCTTTCCCGTGTTTAGGGGACCTTGAGAAGCGTGAATGAGATGAGCTGCCATCGGTGTGCCCACTACCTTTTGCAGCAGCAGAAAGCTTGCTCTGTGTGGGCTTGGCTCTAATATTTAAAGGCATCTTCTTTTTTTTACATGGCAAAATACAACATCTGAAAAGAAACTGTTAAAGCTGAGAATATGCTCATGTCCTTTGTGGATAACAGAGTAAGTAAAGGCCACGTACTGGCCTCTCAGTGTTCACCTGTCCATGACTGATTGTTTAGCGCTTGAGGCTGACTTTTATTTAGTCCTATTTGAGGAAAGCAGCAGTCACTGTTGGCAACAGGTCTCGCAGACACACAGGTCAGTGGTCTTGTAATTTCAGCTACAGTGCAGGACATCATGGATTCTAGAAAGGTGAAAGTGAGACAGTCATTTAAAACCAATTTGATTTGGCAGTTAAAGGTTGCATCAACACAAGCAGCTGTGCAACATAAATAAAATTACACCAATGATTTAAATCAAGAACTACTTAATCAACACCAAGCATTAGAAGCAACACCTATATAACAAACAATACTGTCAACTGAACTTCTGGTCACAGCCAGGCTGATTCATGGTTTGTGGTAATTATTTAATGAACATTTTAAACATTTAATTCCCCAGAGAACCTTTTACACAAAGGTATAGGATTAGTGTGCTTCTTCAGGAAAGGAGTTCAGACCAAAGTGCTTTACAACTTGACTTACAATTGCTGAAGAACTCCCTAATCCTCGCTCTTCCTTATTAGGGGAGAGTGACAATGTGAGGACAGGAAAGAAATGTCTCTAAGCAGACTGCACATTAGTGGTGCAGTATACTACAGGCTACTTCTACACTCTCGCTCATTATATTTAGAAAACCTCCCACAGTCTCAGTCACCACGGTAGATCGTGAAAGAATATTAAATAAAAGGAAGAAGGTGGACCAGTATGACCATTTCAGCACCATGGACAGCACTAACTCTAGTTATTGCAAAGTGCTGGGATTCTCACGCTGGTTCAGGCCTGCAGGGAAAACAAAAGTGTGTAATCTGCAGTGAACATGGGAAAATGCAACAATTTTTACCAACTGTCCCTCAGGTGCAATTGCAAATCTGTCATTATGCTTTGCTAGGCTGTCAACATACCTGTGCCTTAGGCTCCAGCTAAAACTGGAGAGAAATAGACACATGTTAAGACTATATCCATATCAAAGTAAGTGCACCCCAGCATCATCCTAGTCCACAATGGGGGCCTGTCTGCAAATCTGCAGAGGCAAATCCACATCATAATCCCTCCTCTAATCCATGAGGATTGGGTGCTGGGACTCACTACACAGGATTCAACTGAGCGATTGGCTAAGTGTTCTTGTCAGTCATAACATAGCTGTCAATCCCTTATCCACTGTGGAGACAATGAAGTTAGCGTCATGAACCTTCAGTGGTACCCATTTGTGTGTACTTCTGGTATCTCAGTGGAGGAATGTGGCCAATAATTAGTAAATATTGTTATTCTATTAATTAGATTTTATAATAAAATTACAAACAGGCTCTAAACAATTCTAAATTCTACTCAAGGCAGCTTGGTAAGCTACTATTAAAGGCTTTGCCCTTTTGCATTATTCGCATTAAGATGGTGGTATCACAAGTCACCGGTCCATGTTCATGGAGACGCGCCAAGTTTACGCAGCTGCACGCTCCCACGTCAAACCACAGCGGCAGAATGAGAAAGCACAGATGAAGGAAGAGCGGAATTCTGAAATAAAGTAGACAACGCCTCACTCCATTTCAGTCCACAAGCCGCTGCACTTACTTCTGAGTTTGCAGCCAGCTGTTGCTGCGAAGAGAAAAGTCGAATCACCGCCCGAACTGCAACGGCATAGATCGGTTGTTCTGGATGATAATTTACAATCCTGTGGAAGGCTTTTCCTGCAGCTCAACATCCTGCCACCTCAATGGAAAAACTACCGAGCAGACCTAACCGTATTCCATGCGTGGCACGAGTAAAACTGTCGCTGTGCATGTGATTGGGCAGCCTCGACAGAGACGGAGCATAATTCTACTATGACCACCGCATGACGGATTAGTTTCTTGCTCGTATGCACACGGCTACATGAGTTCGGACTCGTACCTTACATAATAATTAATCTGCCGCTAAAACTAAAAGCACACAGTTTAATTTGTTGAAATAATGTTTTCATGTTGGATTTATTTATTTTTTATTCGACAAAGTCCAGGTGCGCACCCAAATGTTTGCCCGAGCTTACCGTACAGGTGCCTCTCCATCACTGTAAAGTCCCATCAGTACCCTGTCCGACCTCCGCGCAGGCTCCATGATCTCAGCAGCTCAGCTCATGACCTGTACTGCCATCGGGTCCGCGTGGGCGCGCTCTCCCAGCTGGCGCGTGCGCGACGAAGCGCCGTGGTGGGGCAGCGCGAAGAGCCATGATTGGGTGGTTTTTTCATATACCTATGAATCATGAATTGGGAATGGTACTTGGAAGGTATTACGCAAAGCCAAAGCTCTGAAATTCCTTTTACTACACAGCAGATGGAAGTTAATATTGTTGGGTTTTTTAAACAAAAGAGCCACACAGACAAAAGTGAGTTTGCTTGAAGTAGATGTAGAGACATAATTTAAGATCACACCATGTGATTGGTAAAACCGGGCTATTACTTGTGACAGTGCAGTTAGGAGCTCTTTGAAGTGTATCGGGGAAGTGCAGCTGTTCGGCGCGATCCTATTTTGCATTCAACAGAACATAAAGCAGAAATTACAGTGAGTAACTATAACTGTATTTGGTCCTGGTTTCGGTCTCAGAAGAGAGATCCCGCCAAGCTAGAGAACCGAGACGATGAAAACATGACGTGATTTTGTTTTCTCATTAAACAAACAGGAACAATAGATCATTTAAGTAGGTGATAATGAAGTCCTTAGTGATCTGTAACCTGCAACAAGTGCTGGTTTCATTTCCTCCCTTAACATAACGGAAGAGGAGTAAAATTCTGCAGACGGCTCAGTGTTGCTGGTAAGCCGGTATTTATGAAATCAAGCCACTCAAGGGAAATCAAGTCAAGCTCTCTTATATCGTTGCTTTAGTTAATGCTGCAACCCAAACGTGAATGTGGTCTGAAGACAAATATTGATAAGCAGCACACCAGATTGTGCGCATTCATATAGCAGATATGCCATTGTGTCGCCCACGCATCGTGACTGCATAAAAAGTAATGAATGACTTTAAGCGTGTGGAGCAAAGTACATATAATAAAATGGGTAAATTACAGGTTAAGGTGCTACACAAACGCAATCAAAAGTTCTTCCGTCTGACAAAATATAACGGAAAGGAAAGCTGATATTATTTTCTGCAAATACAAATACAGATGTTGTAAACCACTGGACCAAAGGAAAATAAAAAAAAAATCAAGAAAATTTAAGCTAATACATCCAAATGATCATAATAACAATAACAACAAATACCGTCCCAGAGAAACTGATTTTTAAATAAAGCAACAGAGGAATAAGAACAATATATACAACATATATATGGAAGAGTTAATAAAATTATAACACCAACCAAATGTATGTGACAGCATGTTAATGGAAGGTCAAGTTAATATTTAGCGATATGAAGATCTTTGTAATCATGATTGTCTCTGCTAGCATGTAAAAGTAGGTTATATAAAACTTTCACTCATGTTGTTGTCATAAAATTTGAGGTTATCTGATGACAACGCCATTCTCATTTGATTCCAGAACAGGGGTTGAGCACATGGGTGATGCGGCCATGACAACACAGACTTTCTGCACAACCGTTTTCTCAGCTGAAGGTACTTCAGTTTGGGAAAAATCTTATCCATCAAAACCAGCACAGCTACGTCCACCTTTTCAAGACAGAATTAGGGATAATTTTAGGATTGTGGGTTAAGTTACAAAATATGTGAAAACATACAGGCTGATTTTACTACTTTACCTTCTCATCCAGAAGCCTCTGTTGAACCATGAAGAAGGCCTGGCGGATCACACCATTCACATTTCCGTCAACACCTCTGGACAGCACAAAAACGGTTTTCACACTCCTGTGTACTGCATCATGAAGATTCTCTATACACGACAGCCCAGGAATCCAGTCCCTTTCTTCTAAGCACAGACAAAATCTCCTGTGACCAGAGTTCTCCAGATTGACAGTTAACTCGTTGTAAACCCAGTCCCTCACAGCCTGGTTGCTGGTGTCAAACACCACAAAGGCATCATATTGATAATGCGAATCGGTCCCAGCTATCTGGGAGTAGCCTTTGTGCCCAGCCCAGAGCACTTGCAGGCAATACCACATATCCCAGCCGTAGAGGTGCTTCAGTAAAGGAAGAACAGTAAACACCAGAGTCATTAATGAACAGGCAACAAAGGCCACACTACCATATATGTCCTGGCAAGAACGCTGGTCCATGGACAGTATGCTCTCACCCTGCAGAGACTCTGGGAATTCACACCGTACATCTGTGGTCAGATAAGGAATGTGCACCGGTGTAGTACTCAAGAAGTCAGCGAGCCAGGAGGTATTGCAGTCACATTTGAAGGGGTTGGCATGCAGGGTGAGATTCTCAAGGCGAGTGCCATTTTTAAAGAGGACAGGAAGATGCTCCCGGTTCAGCTCTTTGATCTGATTGTGACTGAGATACAAATGTTTTAGGGACTTTGCGTTATTAAAGAAATCTTCAGGAATATAACTGAGCCGATTGTGACTGAGGTCCAGGAAGGTAAAATTGACTCCAAATATTACTGCATAATTTGGCAGTTTGTAAAGGAAGTTGTGATTCAGCTTCAGGTAACGTAAACTGGTAAGTGCAGAGATGTTTAGCCATGGGAAATAGTTTAGAGCATTGCTGCTGACGATGAGAGCCCTGAGGCTACTTGGGAGGTTACTCAGCACTTCAGATGAGAGCGATTTTAAATGGTTGTTAGAGATGTCCAGGTAGGTTAGATTTGTCAGGTTCTGGAAGAAATTAGTGTACTTGTTGTTGTCAGAGTCCCACATGATGTTCAGGTGATTTCCAGAGAAGTCAAAGTACTTCAGAGAATTGCAGATCAGCCTTTGGTTGATTCGCATCCCAATAGCATTGTTTGCCAGACTTAGAGCTTCCAATTGATTCAAATTTTCAAGGAACTCAAAACGATGGCCCATGCCCCTCATATTGAAATGAAAGTCATTGTTACTGATATCTAATATCTTCAGAGATGAATTAAGTTCCCCAAAAGCATCATTATAATAAAGATCAAGCCTATTGTAAGACAAATTAAGAAACTCTAAATGTGTCATACCTTCAAACACCCCACCCCTCAGTGCCTGGTTCATGTAATTGAAGGAAAGGTCTAAACAAACGGCGTTCTCCATGCCTGAAACCACATGTTTGTTAAGGTACACAATATCATTCTGAGACAGGTCAAATGTCAGCTTATCTCTGCAATGAAAATTTCTCAAGTCCCACAGTGATGTAATTACTGGAAATCTTTTGTCCAGAACATCTGCTCGGTGCTGGAAGCCCAATAGTGTTGGGATATCTGTCACACCGTCTTCTAACATTTCCAAAGCATTTAATTGGTCTGTTTCCCATACACTGTTTCTAGATGTGACGTCTCTGTCCATTAGAGTGAGAGGTTGATTATGAAGAGAGCCTGCATACAGGTTTACATCCACAATCCCAGGTCGTGAAATTGAGCTGCACTTGAGGAAATTAAGCATGTTCTGGGAGAGGTCAACAGAAGTTAGAGAGGGTAACTGTTTGAGAAACGTCATATTAAAAGTGTTAATGAAATTCATTCTCAGCTCTATAACTCTTAGACTTTTTAACTTGGAGAGGACTTCAACGCTTTCATCAGAAAATTTTAGGAAAAAGTTACCACTCAGAAGAAGACATTGCAGATCAGACATGTTGTTAAAATATGGGGAAAGATTAAGTTCTGGAAAAGTCTTCAGTGGTTCATAGTTATAGATAAGACTCAGCCACTTGACCCCTGTTAGCTCTTTAAAGAAGGTCCCATTTTGCATGGCATGTGCCAGGAGGTTGTCAGAGAGGTCCAATATTTTCAGTTTCTTCAATGGTCTGAAAAGGTCCTTTGGAAATGTTTTCAGAGAGTTTCCCCTCAAACTTAGGATGGTAATGGAGCTGTTTTCAGAATAAAAGGAGTTTGAATGTAGCTTTAGAGACTCATTATGTGGGCATGGAAAGCAGGGCCTTGCAGCATGGTCACAACGTTGGCAATTCCACTCCAAATTTAAGTCCTCCAGGGCAGTCATTTTGAAAAATGCTTTTTCTAAGACTTCTGTGATTGTATTCTCTCTTAAGTCCAGACTCTCCAGTGAGAGTGGCAGTCCTTTAGGGATAGCTGTCAAATTATTATACCCTAATGTGAGGTTTTTGAGTTTGGGGAGCTCTTGGAAAACTTTTTCACTGATGTAAAAGGACTGGTTGCACGGGTTTGCATAAAAGCAGTTCTTGCTGAGGAAGAGCTTTTCGAGATGTGGAGTCTTTAGAGGGTAGATAATGTTGAAGATCTGATTGTTCTCTAGATGAAGGACTTCCAGGCTCGCTGGTAACCATGGTATGTAGGCAAGACTGTTTCCTGACAAATCCAGATGTTTCAGTGTTAGTAGGGGCTTGAAAGCATACCTGGAGATTTTCACTCTGCAAGACCTGTCTTCCAGAGCTCTCAGACTGCCCGGCTGACAGTTGCCTGATAACTTTAGAGTATGCAGATTTGGGACACCTGTGAAAGCATGCGGCCATACTCGGTTTATCTTAGTCCGGCTTAAATCTATGTAAGCTACAGATGTAGCCTTAATGAAGGGGACGTACTTGAGTGGTCTGTCACTGCAGTCAACTTCAGTTTCATTCAGATTGGTGTCACATGGTAAAAATTTTGTATTTATGGTCTTCACCAGTGGAAAAAGCTGGCTTAGGATGAGGATATTTTTCACCAGAGCCTGAAAAAAGTCAAGAAAATTAAATTCAGTTGCTTACAAAAGGTTTGAGGATACTATATGATATACATAATAAAATATTAACACCACCTGCATCCTACAGTACAGTGCAACCCCTCATTTCTTTACATTTTGCTTCCAAGGACAATGAAATAACAGATTCATAACTGACAACTTAACAAAGAACAAAACACGTATAAAATAGTATTTTTGCATCAACGAGGTGATTCTCTGAGAGCCATTAAGTAAAAAACTGACCTCTCTTTGTGTCCTTAAAGCATTTAAAGGAACTGGACAAAAGAAGAAGTGGTGCAGTGTCTGAAAGTCAAACCCTTTAGAAATATGGGGATGTCAAGTAGCCATTCTTTAGTTAGGAAAGCAGGGAGAAAAGGCTGAGATATGCCAGATCACACAAGAACTGGGCTGAAAATCACTGAAATGACAAGAAAGCTTGTCTAAGAGAGTTCAGAGAGAAAAAAGATTGACTCATACAAGCGCGGTTTTAAACAATAAGAGGTGGCTCAAGACTTACGCACAGTACCGTAAATCTAAAAGAGCCTTATCAGGAGGTTTACACGTACGTAAATGTTTACACTGCGAGTTCAGACTTCCTAAAATGAAGCATGACTTTCAAACAGAATATAATGAAAAGTCACTTACCTCAGCGCGTGAAGTCTGCATCGTGAGAGCGCAGGTTATAAGAGGATGACTGTGCTCACACAAGAAGCAGTTTTCATTATGCAGAAGTGAAAGCAGGTGGTCAGGTATAAAGCAGTGTGATGCAAACCATGTGACCTCTTAAACTCACAAGGGAGATAAAACCCCCTCCAAAACTTCACAAAAGAATATTTGTCCCATGACAATCACTTCTGAATTCAATAGCCACATTTTATCACTTTATAGGGGGTTTCCTATTGGTGGAAAAAAAAGTGAAAGACTTCCTCAAGTAGCTAGAAGTTCTGTTAAAAAAAAGAAATGACATTCGATTTCAGTACTAGTTTCAGGAATGCTCTCAGTCAGTAACATGTAAAAATTCAAACACCACGGTGAGTTCACGATTACTTTATTAGGTGAATGAAATCAAAACGGCACCGATTTAAAAAGACTGAATATGAAACAAGTCGCCTAAAGTGATTTGACTTTAACACAAGCAACACCATGTAAAGCCCTTGACTTCACGGATTGTAAAGATTACATAAAGTAATAACAATCAATAAAATGTTTGTCAATCAAAAGTGTTTTGTTAAAACTTACTGGACATCCAGTGGAAAGCACCACACCCACAGAAAGATTACAAGTAAAGCAGAGTTTAGACAAAGTGCCTTCTGGTGGGAGAGCACTTTTAATGCTTTGGCTTAAGTTTGAACTTCACACTGTCCTTGAAACAGGAACAGGACCGTAACATCCTTACACAGTGTGCAAGTGTCACTCTATCCTTTCATGGCAGCAACAGCAACGTAATCACTATACGGTGTTTTTATCTGAACTGTATCATCACAGACTCAGGTGTTGAATTATCCACAGAGCGATATTCATAAAGCCATCTGATTCAGCATCCACCTTGGAAAGAGAGTGGTTGTTCCCCGGGTACCACAGTAACCTAAGCAACACAAATCAGAGCATTACTGAATGAACAACAGACAAAAATAAGACTCCAGTTATCCCGTCTATATCAGGCATAAGCAATAAAACACGTTACTCAGGAGGCCACTTACCGAACGGGAACCTGCTTTGCTTTGAGTGCTTTGTAATATTCGACTCCTTGCTTGTTAGGTACACGCTTGTCATCTTCTCCTAAGGTCAGCAGTACCGGCGTCTTTACCTAGATCAGAAAACACCTTTCATGCTTCATTGTCCAACAACACTTACAAAGACATATCCACAAACCCAAGAGATTTTCAAGGTTATACCTGTGCAACATGCCTAATAGGGGACTTATTCAGCATCTGCTCCCAAACAGCAGGGTCAGGCAGACAGTCTGTACTGTAGTTATAGCCAGCCTCAACCATGCACCTGCAGAGAAAAAAGGAACACAAATGTGACTGCTTGACTGCGCCATTTTCTGTTCCTCTTGTATTTGTGTACATGTTGAACACTTCCCTCCAAGCTGAGATCATTACGAGCTATAAATCGTAACGATATTTTGTTAATGTTTTAATCTCGGCATGATGTGAAAAATGTCCGATCTGGAAGTTCAAAGTTTGTGCTTCCTCTGTTGTGTTAGAGTAGTGTAATGTAAGCTGTTGGCATTTTCATGTGACACTAATATGAGAGATCTTTGCAAACATGCTGATCCCCCTTTGTTTCCTTGCTCCATGTTTGCGATATGTCAAAGGATATTAGATTTGCTATAAGTGCACTATTATGTAATTGGATTTACAATTACAGGACCAGTCCCCAGTAATGTTTCAATGTCTTTGGCTTTATTGCCCATTCTTACTTCCAGCTGTCGTAACTGAATAGAAGGAGTGTCACAATGCCACAGTTATGCGGTTGCGTATGAGTTCCCTAAAAATATGCATAAACAAATGTGGGCAAAAGTGTGAGAATGTGCATGACAAGACCTACCAGTCTGGTATGTCTGTGCTGCCAATCATGGAGGCCAAGTTGATGACAGGGTTGCGAGCCACACAGGCCTTGTAGAATTCTGGGTACTGTCCGATCAGATGACAGGCCAGGAAACCGCCGTGAGAGCCTCCACAAACGGCCACTTTCTGCACGTCGAGGTCGTTGCTTTTCAGCACACTTTCAACTGCAAACTGGTGGCGACAAAAGCAGAGAACAAATGTAAATCATCTCAAAGACACATGGACCAAGAAAAATAAAAGTAAGAGGAGAGAAGAAGGCAAAAGGAGGGAAAACTGAACTGAGCTGTGAGCTTTAAACAGAATGTATCGCAAATAACATCCACTAAATATCCAAACCAATTAACTCAGTCATGTAAACAAAGCTATCACCACGCAGCAAACAACTGATGCATGTAAAGATATTCAAAGCCATGACATGAAAAATATTGTGAGAGTTATGGACACTTACTTGAACATCTTTGACATCCTGGCTGCCAACATTGCCCAGCAGTGAGAGGATATTGTCCTGGCCGTATCCAATGGAGCCACGATAGTTCACTAAAGGTATAAAGCAAACTGGGCTATTGGGATATCCATGTATTGACAATAACTGTGATATGTAATAATTAAATGTTGAGGGGGAAAATGGTAAAGTGACATGGTTATTGTTTTAATCTTGCAATAATAAAACCTTTAGTGCTGGATATTTCTGTTTGTGGAAGTACTCCAGAAATGACTGGACACAAAATCCAATTACAGACTTTTCTAATATATAAAAAACTATATTGCCAACCAAAGAGGCCGTTCATCTATAAATATATCACCAGAACTACGTTTAATATAAACATATGAAATCACTTTTTGTTTATCAAATTCTCTAAAATAAGAGGCAGCTGCTTAGACTTGTGTTAAGTACATTAATGCATATGTTTTGCCTTATATACATGGTGACCAATTATGGCATAGGTGTCAAACTCTGGCCCTCAGCCTAATTACATTTGGCCCGCGAAGCCATACCAAATTACTGTTAGAGCTGGCCTGCTGGTATTATACAGCTAATATATATATTGTTTAGTATTAAGCTTTGCTTGTTCCATATTCAGTTTTTCAGCAAAACGTGTTTGAGTCCATAAGAAAAGATTCATTCTTATGTCTGGAGGAATAAATATATTTCAATAAATATTAACGTTAGCCCGCAACTTTGTTCCAGTTTTGAATTTTGGCCCACTGTGTATTTGAGTTTAACACCCCTGAATTATGGCTACATGTGTAGTCACCCCACAAGTGCCCATTTTGAGCCAGGAAAAACCCTGAATTTGCTGTCCCCAGCCCCAGTCCAAATATTAAAGAGAAAGAGGATCGTTCATGTTTTCATTGTCTAAATTAAAGTAATTTAGGGACGACTGTTCTCTTAGCAGGTCTAGTTACTTCACATTCTTATAAGAACTTACCCAGTAATACAGCAAAGCCCATTTTGCACAGCACAGCAACAGAAAGACCCCACTCAGCCACTATCACTGAGTGAGGGCCACCTAGTGAGATAAATGTTGAGTTTGTGTTAAAA
This sequence comes from Neolamprologus multifasciatus, assembly GCF_963576455.1. Lineage (NCBI taxonomy): Eukaryota > Metazoa > Chordata > Actinopteri > Cichliformes > Cichlidae > Neolamprologus > Neolamprologus multifasciatus. Next base: position 36,020,495 of record NC_140458.1, read on the forward strand.
ACGATTGCCTGAGTGTTTGAAACCATAGTGAGGTATGAAAGTAATATGCATGTAGAGTTACAGTATTACTACTGCATGGACTACAAGCTGTGTCATAAAAGACTATTCTTGGGTATCAGAACAGCGCACTATCGTCATAGCAACCACAATCTTATCAGCAATAGCTCTCGACTGAAAGGAAACAAATCCCAAAACAGATTCAATCCTAAAAGTAAATCCAAAATGGATTAGTATCACAGGGTTATTACTTTCAAATGTAGCTGTGTTTCATGAATGTTATTAATACAGAGCATTTACGATATTGATTCTGCTTTTCTGGTATATTTCTCTAAGTACACAACAACTGATGAATATTCAGATTTTGTCTCTGTACTGAAAACAAATAATGGTTTAAAAATCAAAATTAAAGAAACAAACCATGAGGAATGACGATAAGAGGCAGCTTCACTCCATCCTTAACCTCCTTTGGTTTGATCAGCAAAGCATCAAAATCAAGGCCCGCTAGAACAGCAAGATTTAACAGAAGTTTGTTAGCCTTAACAAGAAAGACAAAACAGTTTTTAGAGGTGTGAACCCAAATATTATAAATATTCAAAAAATATTTACCAACTTAAAGTAAGCATTCCCAAGCTAGTTTCATCCAGCATAGCAACATTGAAACTAATTGCACTGCTTTAAACTTTAAGAGTTTGGCTCATTAGATAAAGAAAGGGACAAATACGACATTTAAAACGATCTCCAATGATTTCAGATTAGATGCTATTAACCATCTTACGATATTGACTGTTGTCTTGGTCTGGAGGAGGGGTGAAGGTCAAAATTTTCCAGTCGATTTCTGGCAACGTCGGAGAGTCTTCCAGAGTAACCCAGACTACATCCTCCTGGAACTCCCTGCTTGGGAGGAAACCCACCCTCTGTACAAAAGAAATGTACTGATGTAAGTGACACAGCAAAAATTGCATTTTTGCAGCAGTCTATTTATTATACCATATTACACACACACACACACACACACACACACACATATATATATATATATATATATATGTGTGTGTATATATGTGTATATATATATATATATATACACATATATACACACATATATATATATATATATGTGTGTGTATATATGTGTATATACATATATATATACACATATATACATATATATATATACACATATATACACACACACACATATATATATATATATATATATATATATATATATATATATATATATATATATATATATATATATATATACACACACACACACACATATATATACATATATATATATGTTATTCTAAATAAAAATGCTGATCCTACCAGATTTGGAGGGCTGTTGGGAGAAGAGCAGCTCACCACCATCAGATCTCTCTCTATGTTCAGCAGACACCAGTTACCAACCTCAGACTCTGAAGGCAAACAATGATCACCATTAGAAACAGGTTAAAACACACACTGAAGTGGTTCTAGAACAATATAGATTATTATTAACTAACTAACCAAATACTTAAAAAAGTAAGTGTATGTCGTGACTCACTTGCAGTCAGAGAGGTGATGCTCCCTGTGCTGATATCCACCATCAAGAGATCCTAAAAAGACCAAAAACATATGACAATAACATTTTTTTTGCATACAAATGCAAAATTCTCATTATTTGCAAACTGTTAAATAACTGAAATATATGAAAAAGGTGATATTAACCCTTAATGTGTATTTTTTCCCCTCACAATATCAAGAAATTTCCCAGACAGTAACTTTACCTTGAGGCTGCGCTGAGGGCAAGAAATAATAACACGCTGACTATCAGCTGACCAGCACTGAGGGGACAACTGACAACTGTAGATACCGGTAAAGCCATCTGCACAGCCAAACATTAATCGTTTTTTAATATAAATATATGCAGTTTTATATACAGGATAAAATGGCGACCACTATGTATTCCCTACCCTCTCCAGGTCGCATCACGACATCCACCACCACCGAGGTCTTCTTAGTATACCAGTCATACTAGTATTAAAAGAGAAAAGCAAGAGCAAAGCCAATGAACAGAAATTTAAGGAAAGCTAATTTCATAAGAAGGGAAAGTTGGCACATTTGGTTGAAAAAAGCCAGATTCTGTTTTACCATACACAGCCTGTCGCACTGCATGTGTGGTCCATAGACAGAACACTCTAGGTAGACAATTCGACACTGGTCCGGGCTAAGCCGGGGAGAGCACACTGCGCTGGTGCCTGATGAAAGCTGCTCTGATGGGCACAACAAGCACATACATATGTACATGAACAACCATTTACAGCTGGGTCCATAACACAATAGATTAAACATAAGTGGAACTGCATTTCTACTTAACTGGATATGATAACTTCAACTTAACTTGTGTTCATAAAATAGGTCTGAAATGATAGAAACAACACAAATCCACTCACCACATTTCCCACCAGTAAGATCCACGTAGAACAAAGATGACCTGACAGAGAAAAATGAAACATAAACGACTTACAGTATTAGCTTATGAGGGTATTTATGACTGATCAGCTGTGCAGTCTGACTTGATCGTTGTGAACTGTCATCACCTCCTGTTGGGGCAGTACTTGAGGCCAAGTCTGAAAGGCTCATGCCACCAGCCTACAAAAACCACACCTGTGTCACCTGGAGCCCAAAATGCCTGCAAATAGAAAAACAGTGTGATACCGAGAGTAAAAGAGAGAAAGAACAAAATATTATGAGGATACTTGAAGAGTGTAAACATTAAAGAAAAGCATACAGCAAATGGAAAAAAGAAAAAAACGATTGCACTAACCTGCCCTGGTGAGATATCTTCAGGCACTCCTTCCAACACAGAAACATTGCTTCCCTCGATGTCCAAAACACAAAGCACAGGACAGCTCTTACTAACCAAAGTCTCTCCCCAGTCCTCATGGAAGACAAACTGCTCCCCCTGCAGGAATAAGATGGGAACATTTAAACTAACGAGGAAAAGAACTTCAGACCAGAATTAAACCTTTGAACTGTGAAAATATTTTCAGTTTCGGGAATATTAGCTCCATTCACTTTTACAGCCTCCTTTTTCTCAGTTCTCAAGGTCTCGTCCTCATCTCCAATAGAAGACAACTCTGGAGACTCTGTCTGTAAGGAGAATATGGAACATAGAATGGTTAATACTTATTAACTACTAGTCATTTCTGTTATTTCACATTCAATTATACAGTGAATTAACTCTCTAGAGAGGAGACAGTAAACACACTCCATTGCTTCAGTTGCTAAATAACAATCAGTATTGTTATGGGATTTTGCTTTTGAATAGCAAGGAAAAAGACCTATATTTTAATAAGTTTACAATATTGTTTATGACTGAAAAGTAAGCTTTCTTTCAATGACATTCAACGACTTTGGAGAGTACTTTCATCTCTTTGGTGTGAGTGCAAATATGTCAAAGTCATTACAACATATATTTCATGCTTTTTAATTTGTTTTAATACAAACAGACCTGGAAGAAAGATTCTGCTGTTGGTCTTTTTCTTTCTGCCACATATAAGAGGTGGGTCTCAGAGTGAGACCAAACCAAGCAGCCAAACTGGTCTAAGGATGAAAAATAACCCACACAAAAGTTTAAATTTAAGATATTTAGGAAAAACAACAAACACCAAAGATTTTACAACAAGATGACTTACCATCTTCATAAACTTTGCCATGCTTCTTTAAGGCTGTCAGATCTATGCTCTTCACCTTGATGTTTTTACTCCAGATCTGAAAGGCCACAAGCAGGTAAGTAGAAGAAGGTTAAAGTTAAAGTCCAAATTTTTCTAATGTAAGCTAACACACAGTTTTCCATGGTGTTGCCATGGAAAATAAGAGACCAACACAGTAGGAGAAATAAAATGCTAAAGTGGAACAAAGACAACAAAAGAGCAGGTGTGAAACTCAGTGCTGACACTGAGCTAGACACACACCTCCAGAAACTGTTTATCTTTCCCTTGAACTGTGCATTCTCTGACAACTGCCTTCATTTCACCAGAAGGAGAATCCTTACTTAGCACCCTGACAGGAGACACAAATGAGAATATACTGTTGTATCTGCTCAGAAAGTATTTGTAGCCAAACAATAGATTAAATATGAAAGTGATACATACTCTCCTTTGATCTCAGTGCAGTTTCCCGAGGCTCCAGAGTAGACCACTGACTCGTCATCGTGAAATACAATGTACTGCCTGCAAAACTTAACAGTCTCATTCCTCTCCAGATCCCGCTGGTTCCATTCTGCAGAAGAAAATAAACACATAAAAATATAATTAACGTGCATCATTACATGCAAATCTGACCGTGTTACGTGCAGCACATTAGGTGTACCTGTGTAAATGTTGCTGTATTTGCCTCCATACTGAGAAGTGATTACGGGTCCCACATCTGCTCTGGTCAAAGATGGATAGAGGCTGAGCTCTTTATAGAGCTTGGCAATGTCCTTCGCACTGGTTACCAGCTGACAGCACACAGCAGAAAAACTCACATTACGTCTCAGTGACAGAAGCTGTCCAACAGCTAACAATGCCCTGTTCATCTTGTTGCTATGAGGCTAACCATCAGGGTAAAGTTTGTAGGCTATCACTCACACTATTTACCGCTAAAAAAGGAAACCAGACGTTAAACATATGTCAAAATAAAGCAACACCCATGCCTTCAACAAAGAAACCAATTAAAACAGTTTGTTTGCTTCGAGTGGCATTTGTCCGATTTAACAGTATCCACATGACCAGGAACTTCCTGCAGAAGAAAACAACTGAATCACTGTCCGACTGCTAGCTTGACTCGGAAGCTGGCTAACGTTAATTCAGTTATTACAAAAAATCGCGACAGCGTAATTACCGCCCGTAACACATTTACACCTATTTAGTAACAGATTTTTGGACACAAAATCCACACATAATTAACGTCAGCCGTCAGTTCCACTTGAATCATACCTGTGACTCCATAATAGCGACGGTGTGTGTCGCTAGTCTGTAAATATCAACCAGTTAGCAGCACAAAGAATGAAAGCGCCACTACAAAGCCAGCCATAAAGTACACGTTACCGCTTCCTGCTGCCCCTTATAAAATAAAATACTTGATAAACAGTTTCTGAATGAATCAAAACATCGTTATTAAGTTAATGAATACATATTAAATTTAAACGAATAAAAGCACTCTAAAATGTGTTGCCGACAACTAAGAACGCTGTTCACTAAACAGAGGTGTTAAGCATATACTTTTATTTTGTAAAACGATTGCTACTGTGATACTTAACAGGAAGCAGCACACAGCAAGTAAGGAACTTTTTAGATGTCCTCTTGCACTGTTAATACTGCTTTTACACTACTTTACATAGTGTTAAATTAAATATCTTAACTATCTAATTGTATATGATAAGAGAGAAACGTATATGGGGAAAATAGGTGATTACATAACTTTATGAGTAGTATTTATTTAATTCCTGTGTGCATGACAGCTACTGCTTGGTCTTGTCAGTCAGCTGTGGTAGGTGGGGTCACAAAGAGCCAAGATGGCTGATTTTGAGGATCCGCTGTCAGATGAAGAGAAGGTTTGGAGACTCTTTAATTCTTTGCTTAGCAACATTTTTCTCATTTATAAATGGGCTCACCTGTTATATATTTATGTGAAATTTGGAAAGAGAATGGTAGTTTTTGTTCTGATGTAGAAATTATAAACTTCTGTTTTAAGCTACCGTGAGCTAACTAGCCAACGCTAGTTCGAGCTTATACTTGGCTAGCAGCTACAGAAGCAAACGTTCATTCATTAAGGGTTTAACCATTTTGGAGCTGAAAAAATGTTTAGAATAAAAATTACATTAAAATAAAAGTATCACGACTAGTTTCCAAAATTAGTGTGACAATGTCCATGCTAGTGACAATCACAGAGAGGGCTGTGTGTTCCTCCTATAGCGTTCGCTAACATTAGCAGCTACCATTACTTTGCCTTCGATTTCTGGGTCAAACAGATTCAGTTGCAGCTCAAATACTTATGTTTGCATCACATGACTGAAGATCAGGATACAGGCGCCTAGAGTTAAGATGAAGCCTGACGGTGTCACTATTCGCAACGCCAGTTAGAGGCATGCATTTCAGCATCGTCGTTCTTTGAGGTAGGGTAACTACTGTAGGGTAAGGCATCTGAACAGGAAGACAAAGTGGCGACAACATTCTTCTGATAACAGAACTGTTGCCGTTCAGGTAGGAAAACAAAGGGCGAGATTACATTTTTCTTACGAGGAACTGACAAGCAGTGTTTAAATTCAGTGTCCACTTCAAATGACAGAGTCTATCCTTTATTTAGTAAAACTTGCTCTCTGCTAGGTTAAAGTCTCGACTGTTGCAAAAGACATGGGAGCTTTAAAGTTACACTGACTTCTTCACAAGAAAAGCTAGCAACCTAATTCAGAATCAGTAACAAAATCGGTTGTTAATTGGAGTGTTAAATTTGTTAAAATGTGATTACTTACTTGAGCCAAAATGGCAAAAGCTACAAGAATGTTAGGAATTACCCCACAGATTGAAACCAAGTCACCGTACACAATATTTGCCATCAAAGTGTCTAATAAATGCCAGAATGAGTACAACATGGGGGTTACAGACGCCAGGCTAATCAGACATTGACAAGTCTGGGTTTGGCAGTCGTTCAGATATTACAGACTTTGTACCAGGGAGGTGAGAGATTAAAGATCCAGTGGGTAATGACAGAAAAATGTGGGATTGCAGTGAACGAGTAGAGCTCAGCAGAAATCCCCTCCTACCTTTCCCATGAAACAAAATGTTATTATATATTTTTTAAAACTGTGTAAAATAGGTTTTCATTTACTCAAACATAAGATATTTTTGTCTATAAAATGGCAATAAATGAGAGAAAATCATGTTTTGTTTTGCTTAAAAAACACAACAAGCTTATTGCCTATTCCACATCACATGCTGTAATGTGCATTACCATGTATATGGACCTTCCAAAGGCCCATTCTGAGTCAGAAAAAGCCCTCATTACTTTGATGGCTGAATTAATTGGTGGCATAAAATTTTTGTCTGCAGGTCCGCATAGCCGCCAACTTTGTGACACATGCCCCCCCTGGAGAGTTCAATGAAGTCTTCAATGGTAAGAAGCAGATGTAGAAAGATGTCTTTGATAATATCACTGACTTATGTATTATACTTTGCTTCGAACAATAAGAATAACTTTCTGTCTCTTGAGAGATCCATCCAAACGTTGGTTTATTTTACTCTTTGTAGATGTGCGGCTTCTCCTCAGCAATGACAATCTTCTTAGGGAGGGGGCTTCACAGTAAGTGCATATGATGAAATTTCATTATTCAGGAAATAGGTTACAAAAGTTTCCATATGGGAAATTTTTCATTTCAGAGATGTTTGTCATTCCTTTATCTTTAAGTCACTTTTTTTGAAATACATTTGATGCCATATTATTAATATATACTTTGTTTTTCTGCCGATTTTCTTTCTCCAGCTCCTTTGCCCAGTACAACATGGATCAATTTACACCTGCAAAGTTAGAGGGATATGATGAGCCGGTATGTTGGGATTTTTGAAATCATTCATTTAAATCGATCATTTCTTGGGCTCCCCTGAAGAGTTAGTTGATCACGTTTTGACTCATCAGTTGATCATGAGAAAGATCTGAGTACTTCTGTGTGATGCGCATTTATTTCCAGCCCTAAAACAATTTTCTGATGAGCCCTAAATAATCAAACAAATATAAAACCAGCCAACTAAGGAAATCTTGGTTCAAGTGCAGTCGTTTTCATTTTAGGTGAGCAAATACGTGCAACAGGGTTATTCACTCTTTCTTATTCCTTCATTTAAGGTCCTGATCACAGAGCATGGTGACTTGGGTCAGGGACATTTCCTCGATCCTCGCAACTGTTTATCGTTCCGTTTCGACCACCTAAGAAAAGAAGTGAGCGACGTGCAGCCATACGAAGGAGAGACAGCCCTGAGAAGTTGGAGAGATGCCTGTGATACTGCCCTTAGTGCCTATGTCAAAGAGCACTACCCTACTGGAGTCTGTACGGTAAGGTGCATTTAAAACAGTGACAGTATGGTCATTATAGACAACATTGCCTGCTGTTTACCCATAACATCGATGTGTTGCAGGTATATGGGAAAACAGTTGATGGTCAGCAAACGATCATAGCCTGCATTGAAGGACATCAGTTTCAACCCAAAAACTTTTGGTATAGTGTACATCCTGAACACAGCAGATAAAAAATGCATATGTGAATATATCTAAATATAAGGCAAGGCAAGTTTATTTGTATAGCACAATTCAACAACAAGGTGATTCAAAGTGCTTTATATAATAGATATTTTATTTTTCATAATGTGGCTCTGTCACAGAAATATATTCTTCTGGGTAAAGGGGGAATATTAGGTGCTTATTCAGTGCTTTTTGCTTCCTGATGATCCTGTTTGTAACACAAGTCGTCTTTTATTCTCCCTGACAAAGGAATGGCCGCTGTAGGTCAGAGTGGAAGCTTACCATTGGTCAGTCCACTGCTCAGGTGGTAGGAGTATTGAAAATCCAGGTCAGTGTACACATTGTCATAAATACGGAGAAATATTGTTGCAAAGTATTGGTTTGATAATGAACTTTTTTAAATTGCAGGTGCACTATTATGAAGATGGGAATGTGCAACTGGTTAGCCACAAGGAGGTAGAAGACTCCATACCAGTGACTGTAAGTACATTAGTCTGATGTGTGTCAACAATGTGCATTTAGTCGTCTGACTGACAGCTTTGTATGAAGACAAAAGACGTCTCACTTTGTTTTTTGACAGAATGAGATCCAGACAGCGAAGGAATTTGTTGACATTATTGAGAATGCAGAAAATGACTACCAGGTGAGCTAGCTTTTGCTACATGGTTTATGTACTGCCTTAAAAATAAGTGTTACCTGTAACATTTAGAATTTTTAAAAAAGGAAAAACATCATGATGTTTGTTTCCCTTCTGCTTTTGCTCCCTCAGACTGCGATCAGTGAGAACTACCAGACCATGTCTGATACGACCTTTAAGGCCCTGCGTCGTCAGCTCCCTGTCACACGCACAAAGATCGATTGGAATAAGATTCTAAGTTACAAGATTGGCAAGGAGATGCAGAACGCTTAAAGCAAGGCCGGGGACTGACCAGGGAGATGCATGCTCCTGCTGGCCCACAACCCACCTGTACCTGCGCGAGGACTAACCAAAGCAAAACTATATCAATATGGGGCAAGGAAAAAAAGAAAAAACAACAAAAAAAAATATAACTAAAGGTGTCTGGACTGTTAGGCACAGACGTCTGTCTGTTGCAAGGAATGTTCAATTATGGAAATCATGGTTTAGAGAAAATGGTTGTATGTTCGGACAGGGCTGTGCTCAGGACTGCAGCATTAGAGAAGTACATTTCCTCTGGCCGTCTAAGGATCACAGACCATCTTAGAAGCTAGTATGAGAAGTTGTGTGTATATATTCTTATTCTTAGTAAAACTGATGTAGAACTATTACAGTTCTCAGCACACACAGGAGGAACCAGGATGCACAAAGCAGCTCGTGGGAGAAATTAAGCACACCATCACCTATCAGGGTTTTTGTTTTTCAGAGATTTTGTGTCGTTGTGGTGCGATGAATTAGAACTCAAGTACATGAGTAAAATCTAAATATTGAGTAGCCATCATCTGCCGTGACAGTTTAACTGTCCAATACCAAGCTGGCAGTCTTTTTGAACGGACATGGGGCTTAGTTACACACTGCAAACAAAACATATTTATTCCTGTTGCAAACATGTAAAAATGGCACAATCCTTAGCATAGCTCTGTTCCTGCACCTTGTTGTCAGTATGTGTTACAGCCAAGGGAATGTTGTTTTCTGTTGTGATCCACTGATGTATGGTCTCTCCACCCATGCAAGCTGTGACGACTGAAATGAGATAAAGCAACTTCTATGACGCTGCATCTGCAACACATTCTGTTCTTTGGCAACACCCTCATTGCTGTACAGCTTTTCCTTTGTATAGAGGAAAACTTATATACTCACATTAACCAAGATTTATTTGCCAAAATCTCTTTCCTATGGTAAAGATCTCCATCTTCCCATCCATGTATGCAAATATCTATTTTAATACACAAGTTTCTGTTGGGAGTCTTTGAAAATTGCTCTGCTAACTGCAACAAACTGTTTGTGTACTGGTCGGCGCCAAGTGGACAGAGAGCAGCTGCCACATGAGGCAAGAGCTTACTGTAAGTGACTTCTGTAAGGCCACATCATACTCTGTTTTGCATCACTTCTGAGTAGGCAGACTCCAGATCAGTTACTTGTTAGCAATATTATGTGCTGTGTCTAAACCTTACAATACAAAACTGTGTGCCGATCAGTGAACGTCAAGACTGTACTGCCCCATTCTGTTCAAATAAAGAGATTGAACGTGACAGTTTTATTTCATTGTCTTGATACAAAAAGTTAGATAGCACTCCAATCAAGATGTAAACAACGGACATTGTTTTAAAAGACACTCTAGGCTTTCAAGACGTGGCCAGTTTATTGGAAAAGCACAAAATTTTGCAGGGTTTCATGACATCTTTATACAGGTGAAGGTCGCTGACAGCAGTGTTTGCCTGCAGATTGCTTGGAAGGAATCAATGGTTTTAAAGCCAAGGATCATACAGTAGTATGTAATAGAGTAACTACAGTGGCATGATTGAAGCTTTAGTGTCCACTCTTACTGACAGTATAACTACAATTCATCACATAATAATGACACACGGTCCTCCCTGTGAAGATGTCACTAAAATAATCGTAGACAGACAGTAAAGTAGTGCAAAGTGCGGTCTCCCTTTTCATAATGCTCAAGTGTTTTCATGGTTAAGTGTAGCATAAAAACAGTACATGCAGGTGATGCTTGTTCATAAAGAACTTTTACAGTATAATAAAGTTTTTAACTGAGAATCTCTAGAAACTGCATAAGAAGTCATTGGGAAAACATTTCAAAAACACAGTGAAAGCTACACATTTGCTTACATTTACACATTTTAGCCCTACACAGTCTATTTTTAACATTGTGTGACTGGTGTTTTTTTAATTGTAAAACAGTGAGCAGCTTCTGCTCATGACAAAAGAAAAGGTTTGTTAAACAATGACAAAAACTATAATGATTTCTTTTAAAAAATCAACAGGTGCTTTCTTTAAATTGTAAATTGTTTTTGGATACTTTTAATATAATGTCTAAAATATTTCAATTATTACACAAACTCACAATAGTTCTACGTAAAGAAAGAAAGACAGCCAAGTGACAGAAATGCATCTAAAATAATCCATGTACTGTAGTTCATTTCAAATAGTTCTACTCCAACTTCCCAACTGTTTCATGGAGGTAGGGGTGCAGCAAATCTGGATCAGCTTCAGTTGTCTAGACTTCTGATGGAGTGCTATTAAGTAGTTTTGCTACTTAAGATGGATACTACAAAACCGCCGACATAACCCTGAATTGTTTCGTTGGTTAGTGTGATCTTTCTATCAACCACTTGAAGATAAAACCAGGTCGGACTCCTTGGCCCCCTCCTGGCCACTGCTACTGTGCCCACAGTTCCCCGTCAGCTCTGGGAAGAGGCTGGTTCGAGCAGAGTGACTGGGAGAGCCTGGAGTTGGACTCATGCCCGGCTTCTTGGGAGGAGTTGGGGGAGGGTATGCCCTCTCTGAACGTGGAATGACGGGGGAGCGGATGCCTGGAGATAGAGGCCCTGAAGGCGACCTTCCTCCCGGGGGAGATGCTGCTAGATTGCGGTAGTCTGTGCCAAATGGAGAGCTGCTGATTGGAGCCAGCTTGACTCCAGCCTGCTGATTGGTAAAGCGGGACAGCACCTGAGTGACAGTGTTGCGGGCCAGCTGCTTAGCTGTGGTGTGCTCTGGTGGGGGAGGAATGGAGGAGGTGGTGGGGGAGAGGTCCCTCGGGGAAAGCGGGCCGCCGTGCTGCTGCTGATCCAGCTCCGCCTGACTCTGGAACTTGTGCCTGGCCGCCTGGAAACGCTGATTGACTCCAGCCTGGTAGGACGACTGATGGAAACCAGGACTGCCCAAACGCTTTGCCAGGACAGGAGAGGAAATGGGGGAAGAGGAGAGGGAAGAGGAGGCTGTGCTTGAGGGAGAGGCAGGATGAGGGTGAGGGGAATGCAACAGTGATCCTCCCCCATTTTCTACTACCCCACCATTATCTGCCCCTCTCCCCTCCTGTGTCAGTTCTGCCTCTTTTTGACCATGATGGCCGTTGACTTTCGACAGTGAGGTGGATTTAGGCGTGACGGGTATCTTTCCATCCAGCTCAGTCTGAACAGAGGTGGCTACTGCCATCTTTTTGGGCATTGACTCTTTCTCCTCCACCACAGCTGCCTTTGCCTCTTCTTTAGATCCTTCGAGTTCAGCCAACCTCCTTTTCAGGTCCTCCACCTGTCTCTCAAGCTCCTTACTCCTTTCCTCCTCTTGACCCAGTCTGACTTTCAGTTGCTCACGTTCTCTGTCAAACTCGGCCATCTGTTTCTCAGATTTGGCCTGAAGCTTGGCCGCCTTGCTCTTCTCATTCTCAAGAACAGCCCGGAGCTTCTCCAGGGCACTGGTCTCCTCTTGCAGCAATACTTGAAGTTGTGAGACTTTCTGGGCTTCCTCCTGAGCCTGGCTGCTGGCTTTCTGGAGCTCCAGAGTCAGAGTGGAGGAGAGCTGCTGCTGCTGGGACAGGGACTCCTCCACCTTGCTCACTACTTGATCTTTGTCCTTCTCCAATCTCTGCACTGTTGCATGCTCCACTTCCAGCTAGAAAGGGAATGAGAGAGACACAAATAGAGTCATGGTTGCTCTGCCACATGTGGCCACAAGGAGGCAAACGAGCACTGCTGTGTCACAGTAGATCCAACAGTGGAGTCGATGCTGTTTTCTTTAAAAATACACATTTTCTGAAAAGTAGAAGACGTCTATTCATTGTAACCAAGCTGGCAGCAATCGTGTTTTTCTGTTTCAAACACTGCTGTCTGTTTCAGAGCTGTTTTATATGTGATTTTCATTATTTGACTTTTATGACATTAACTCAAGTGACACTGAGATAATAATGGTTTTGTCTCATTTAAAAAGCTGTTTTTTGGAAATTAGCATTTGCTGTGAAATCTTTTGAAGATTTCTGGGCTTCTAAAGATCTTTGATGAGTGTTAGAAGGACGTGAGAGGTGAGAAAATATAATGGCGTGTATTTGGTATGAGGCAGGAAGGCCTAAGGAAGACTGAGAGACGCTCAGGAAGCCTTTCTTACATAAGGTGCTCGTGTGAAGTTTATGTAGTAGCCGATTGTGTGCTCTCAGTGCTCGCCGGCTGACCTTGCATTAGACGTGAACATCCATTATCTCAGGCTTCCTGAGACCATAAAGCCCCATGGCAACCAGTCAGCTAAACAATAGTCTCTTCCTCATCTGTTTCCCATGGAACATTTCTGTGCACACTAGTGCCTGTGTGTGTCTGTACTTTTAACCGGACAAGCCCTCTCCACCCTACTGCGTTACACAGTGGAGTTTCACTGATGCTTCCCTGCTGCTGGGTTTTAAATCACCACCACAGCGAAAAGGACACTGTGCAGGGAGAGGTGAGGGAAAGGGAAGCACAGATGTGCTCATCTGTCAGCAAGAGAGGAACAACTTCTATAAGACGTTAACATTTTATCTCTAAGACAAACATACACATAGACGCACTTATTGTTTGCCTATCCTTTACACTCCAGTCTCACCTGATGCAGCAGTTTATCTCTTTCTGTCTGCAGCATGAAGGTGAAGTCAGCGTGGTGTGCAGATTCCTGGACGTGTCGTCGTTTCTCCTCCTCCAAGTCTGCTATCATCTATCAAACATACAGCCGAAGGGAAAACACTAAACTTGTGAGTCTCCCACACACATCCTCACAGACCACGAGCTTTGGGGTGGAAAAGCTCCACATCCCCTCTCGGTCTGCCTCACTACTGTAAGCCAAATCAGTAGCTGAAACAAATACACATGCATGTTCACACACAAAGCAAACCATGTGTGATAATGGCTGTGTAGAAAACCTGATCTGAAGACTGGTGACTCTCTGAATGTGCATTGCCCCTTACCCGTCTGTGTCTGTTTTCAGCAGCAGCTAGCTGTCCCATCATCCTCTCCTGCATCCTCTTGCAGTGAGCCATGACCAGTTTCAGCACAGCCAGAGGATTTGGCCCCACTGCCCTTCCCTGCAGATGCGTGTGAGGTTCGGCGGCTGTGTTATGGCACTCCATGGCTTCGTTGTCCCGCTGCAGGGCCAGGAATGGATCGCTGAGGTCATACTGTCCGTAGCGCTCTTGGACAAAAGCATCTCTGTGCTGAGCCTATCAGATATACACAAACATTAACCTGTTATTTTGTTGCATATACAATGACATGAAATCCATTCTGTTCTATTCACAGATATGAATACGGTTGTACTTTCCAAGAGATGCTGAAAGCTTGAACAAATATCAAATATTGAAGCGCACGGTAACACCCATTTTTGTGTAGCACAGCAGGCAACAAGATAGAGAAAAATATCTACTACAGTCTACAGTCCTGTGAAAAACTAAGTACACAACATAATTCAATAGCGTGTAGAAACACCTTTATCAACAATACCTTGAAGTTTGTTTTCTGTGTGACTAAATCTCTTTGGTTCTCTTTTCTTTACAAATTTGGCATTAGTTTATGGACGCCTGTCTCAAAGTCCTGCAACAGCACTTTAATCCGGCTGGACTTTGGGCCGCTGGAGCACCTGGACTATTTTCTTTTTTAGACATTCTGTTGAAGATTTGCTCCTGTGCTCGGGATTATGGTCCTACTGCACGACCCAGTTTCAGCTAAGCTTTACCAGTTGGACAGACGGCCTCACAAGTGACTCGAGAATAGAAGTTCATAATCAAAGACTGTAAGGTGTTCAGGTCTCATGGCTGCAAAACAAGCCCTAATTATTATCTCTGTGACATGTGGTAGGAGGCGTTTGCCCTGATATGCCGTGTTTTGTCTTATCCAAAATGTGGTGCTTTACATTATAGCCAAACATCTCCACTTTGGTCTGTACGAAGGACACTGCTCCAGGAGTCTAGTTTGTTTAGAAGCAACTTTGCAAACCCAAGCCATGTAGCCACGTTCTTTACAGAGAAAACAGGCTTTTGGCAACCCTTCCAGTCATACTAGTCCAATCTTTTTCTAATTGTACTATCATTAACAGTTAGCAGTATAAGATCTGTGTCTCTTTTACATTTCCATAGCCTGACTTTGGGGTGATTTCCCCCCCAGATTGACAGGCAGCAGCACGATGTCTTTCCTCCTTGGAACTGTGTTTAATTTAATTAAGTTGATTTAATTAACAGGACCTGACTGCAATTTATTCTCTTAACTTCTATGGAAACATTGGAGATGTAGTTTGTTTTTCCCAGGACTGTTATGTCCCGAACATGCATGCACATTAATATGTGAGTACATGTTCAGACTTGACTCAGCAGACACCAGTGTTTCTTATGGATGACAGTATATGGTTTGATAGGATGAAGACTTTTTTCCACACTGTGGCACCGAACCAAAAAGGGATATCATTATGACTGGACATAGATCCGGAAGCGCGTTTGTGTGATTGCAGGAAATCTGCGCTGAGTGATGTTATCGTCAGCGTGAGACCAGCAGATGGTCATCCCCCTCAAACCAAACACAAAGAGGTGAGGAACGGCTATCCAGTCCCCCCACCAGGGGCAGATGTTAACGCCTCCCCAAGGATGCAGCGGTGAATGTTTGTACCATAAAATCAGACACACACACACAAACCCGATGCTATTAAAGTGGTTCAATTATATGTAAACTAAAAACAAGTGAATAAAAAGTGACAGCACACCTGTTCAGGGGTCTCATTGACTACATAGCAGACAGGAGGTTTAGTATGTTTGAGTTCTGGAGGCACTCGGGGTCAGCAGGCAGTCCTAATGATGTGAGCACATGCTTCAGCGTTTACTCCACGGGTCTTGGGGACACAAGTCTCCATCTCCCCCTACAATTCTCATCAGACACCCCAGCTGAATGCCTTCTCCTCGTTCCCATGCCCAAACATGCATGCCACTGCATTCCTCTGTACGTTCATCACCACTTGTTAGAAAATGCATCTCTTTACTTCCTCCTCTCTGTCAGGCTCTTTCTCACATGCTCTCACAAAACAAAAAATACCATTACACACACACACACCCTCAGGGCTTCAGTAGGAAGGCTGTATTTGAGGCTTTTTCTCCGGCTATACAAAGAATGTGACCCTCAGTGAAGAGATTACAGAACTTGCACAAAGACACTGTCTCAGTGCTTTCAGTCTCATGCATTGTTCCCAAGTCTGACCCTGCAGGCCTTCAGTGTCTGAGAACCAATACGACTGTATATCCGTATCTCAGTTTCCCTTTTTACATGACTATAAAGTTTTGTGTTAGCCATCCTGAACTGTGGTTGTGAACTTTTGTTACTTTTCTGTTGGTCATTAGAGTAAAACTGGAGAGAAAACTGCAGCTTCCTGAGTTAAATAGCTGTTTAAACAGACCATTAAGGGCTGGGCTCAGTGTGTGTTTGTAGCAGGGCTGGCCTAAGGTCTGGCCTCTCATGTTTTTTTGCCGGGCAGTTCTGATCGTAATGACAGACTGCACTTTCCTTTATGACAGGGCACAACAAGCAAAGCCTCTCTGCTACACAGCTCTACACAACTACGGACAACAAATGTCTTTATAGGAAGTCATGAGAAAAAATATGCAGGATACTTTTCAATTTGAATTTGGTACTCGATTAGCTCAGCAAGTAGCACAGACAAAGTTAAAATGTGCACTGATTATCTGATTTAACTGACCCTTTGTATACAAGTTAAATGGAACCAAGTGATAATTTTTTCTTCAAGCAGCAGTTATGAGAGTGAAAATTTCCATAAAAATGGTTATACATAACATATCTGCTCAGTGTGCATCTTCAGTGAGTTTGGTATGACAGCCGGGAGCTAACTACTAGCTAGCTAACCACTAATGACGCCATAAAAAACCACTACATAACAGCTTAACAGAAGTATGGAGTAATTTCTTAGGAGAGCCCGTACACATCCTACTCAAAGTAGGTTGCAGAAAAATACAGCAAGCTCACATATGCTGTATGAACATATATAACACATATATTATTTATAGCTAACACGTACACAACTAATAGCCACACATTAACCTGAGCCAGCAGTGTCATTAGCATTCTTACAAGTAAAAAGCTAATTAGCTAATGTTGCTAAGCAGTTAGCTTACAGAGGTTTTAGCAGAAATGTGAGAAACAGCAAAACTGAACCAGAGATTTGCTCAGGTATTATTTTAACTGAGAGACTAAATAGTAGCCATAATAGGAGCAGGTCGAACTCTACATGAAAAGGAGCTTCAATGCTTCTTTTATTACTTCTGTTGCTTTAGTTTCTTATAAATTCTCCGTTACACCTTTCCATCACTGCAAACAGACTGAAATTGTAGACCTACACGGTAACAGAAAAAAATAGAGGCAATTTAAAAACGTCTCAGCCTAAATGGGTTTTTATTTATTGCCATTATGTGCAAAGCCAGCAATTAGAATATAAACAAAATTTGGTTGCACACACAGCTAAAACAGGCAACCAGCAAATAAGAAAGATTTAATAATTAAAAATCAGAGTTAAAGACAGTGTGTTAGGTTTACGCTGATCAGCTTTTCCAGATGATGCCGATAAATAACGCCCTGCAGCACAGCGGCCGCTCAAACGGTGTCTCGACAATGTAGGCATGTGGTGAGACATCATGTCTCTTTAAGTTTATAACAGTTATTAAAGCTACAAATTGACTTGTAAGTCAAGTGTGATTCAATGATAGTACTCACTTTTACATTACTTTTATTTCTTCTTCTACTCAAGAGAGACAGACAGACAGGGGGAGTGAGAGAAAGAAGAATGGGATTATGAGATTTTAGGTGTTTGCTTTATGAGATGTAAGCTAAGGTGTGCTCAAGACACCTCCAAGGTACATATTAATCACAGGTGGTGCTGAGATAAGTGGGACGACACCAAGTGAAACTTTCTAAGTAATGTTTAACTGCAGCAAATGTTATCATCAGCAGTTACTGATGCAACATGGAAGTGGCTGTTCTCACCCTTTGGTTAGGCATTGCTTTCGAAAAGGCATATCATTAGTGGAACAAGGAAAACAAGGAAAAGCCAGATCTCCTATGTGGCTTTTTAAAAAAAGTTGTATTATTATTACTAGTGCCAGGCTGTGTGGTAAATCTAAATAAAATGAAGGGTGTTGTTAGATATAAACCTTTATTTTGAAATCTAGGTGTAACAGAAGGAGCCATAAAAAGGCATCCTTAGGAAAACATTGCCTCATATTCGACTCCTTGTTTCTATCAATTCTGTGTGTGACAGATATAAATGATATTTAAGTAGACCCACCTTCTCTTTTACACACTCTAAGTCAATGAGCTGTCCTCTTACAGTCTCCGAGCTGCTGGTTACTGACCGGGTGTACACTACGATACTCTATCAGGCTTCCTTTTAAGGGAAACTTCTGTGTGGTAAGTGGCCCTTTTTTATAATATTTACCCCGCCAATCTTAAGAACTTGTCCAAATCGGGCAGTACACACTCTTATCTGAACAATAAAGTCTTGCCCACCCTTATTGTTTATGGAGTCGGGAAATCACATCAGCCTATAAAAATAGACAAAGCATTTTAGGATTACAGGACATGACATCACATGAAAAACATTACCACACAAACTCTGTTGCCTGGACAAACAAAAACATTCCCATTATCAGATAATCCAGTGTCACAGACTTCGTTACAGTGTTTGTTTCGTACATTTGCTCCCCAACAGAAATGCACCAGTCTACAAGGACCAGCCTTATACTTCCTCACTGCCAGTTTAAGGAGCAGGTGTAGAGCTTCTTCTCTAAAGTACACGTTTTCAACACACTAACTTTAAGTTGCTCAGCGCTTAACAGGGAGAAGATAATAATAGCATTAGTTCCCTTTAGTTGCAGACAATTGTTAGCTCAAAACATACGCCACACCTCTTGGAATGCAAGACCTGTTTCTGGTGTCATGTTCTGAGGAATGTTCCCTCTAGTAAAACTACTCATCTGTGTCCTCGCTGATGAGAACTGCAAACATTAAAACCCAGAATCTGTAGAGACAAGTCCCACAGTTGACACATTGTGTGATTAAGTAAGCAAACAACTGTTGCAGCTCCAGGTTTGCAGGGGTTTCGGGTGAAGGAGGGGTTGCAAAGATGCAGTTTTGTTTTGCAGACCCAGGTACTTGCTGCTGGGAGGAGAGACGGGAAAATATGGTAGAGCAATCTGCCCCACATGCAAGTAAGCACTGACTTCTTTGGTAAGTGCAGTGTGCTAGTAAACAAACTGAGAGCTCTAATTGAGGAAAAGCATTGTTATAGCAACTGCTTGAGATATGTTAACCAGAGTGGGAAGGTACAAAAGACCCAAGATAGCGAAACACAAATTGTATAAATAGACTTCCTGGGTGTCAAACTGATACACAGAGACAGACTAAATTGAAGCTGCTATCAAGTCCTGACACTCCCTCCAACACACAGTCTGCCCTCACATTGACCTGTCAGCAATTTACTGTACCGGCCCCCAGCTGGAACAAAGGAAGTCAGTGATTTAAGCCTATGACTCTGTACATCCTCTCCACAGTAAACACGGCAGCCTCAGACGGCCCCAATGGAGACCCCCAAAACCTGTGTGTGTGTGTGTGTGTGTGTGTCAGTTGTGCAGATGGGTCACAGTTGAACATCAAAGTCCCCCCGTAATGTGGTTGTGTTGTGAGGAAAAGAGATAGAGAATAAAGATTTGGAAAAAGGAATAAGTCGAGCGTGCATTTGTCCTGAGGGGACGGTTGAACATGTGCACTTCAGGTCAAACACTGTATGCTTCAGCTCTAGCTAGCAGCCCTTTAAGTTGCATATGAGCTGGTGTGGTGAGAATGGCTTTCCTTCAGGTCCTGGCTTCTAATTTGCTCTTTAGATAAATGTCAATATCAAAGCCTATATATCACATCACTGCTACTTGTTCTCATCGCAGGCCTAATCGTTATTTCAGACAATGCGGCAAACATTCATGGTCCAAGCTTGGAACAGCTGCTGTGGCCAGGAGGATGAAAAGTGGCACAAAGAGAACTAATCAGCCCAGACACTAAACACTGTTGTTGACAAAGAAAGCTGTTCTCTCAACTTGAGTGAATTAGCTGCACAAAACTCAACATCCAAAAGAAAACCAAACATAAACAGTTCTCTAACATCAGACGTGTGTGATGAAACATGGCTGTTGTGGAGTTTTGTCTGGAAGGACGTTTATAATCTTTTCTGATGTGGACTCTTGTGATTCAGGTTGCACAAGTTGAAAGATGTTTGGGTGTTGACTGGCACAACTTTGCCTAAATGCCATGTAGAGTATGCAATCTGAAAATGCAATCTGCAGTCATCTTCATAGTCTGTGTTTAGTGCTCCAAAGACAGTTATGTACAACTGATCAGCCCGAGCTAAACAGCTCTCGCTTTGAAATATTTACCTGAGGCAACAAACCACACCAGAGTAATCCGCTTTTGTTTTCATTTTGCAACAGTGGGAATCCCCAGATTAAAACTAATGTGGCACCAGTATAAACTGCAGTCTGTCTGAACTCAAACGAGACACGAGAGTCAAAACTGAAAAGTGAGTTTAAAAAGAAAATGTGGTCAAAGGCCAGACTGACCAGCAGTAATACTGGTGCTCTGATGGTCTAGTCTGTGAACCCAGAACGGCTCCTGTGCCATTGTCTTCACTCGCTCTTTTTCCTCAGCTTCCTGTTTACATAGCCCCTCCCAGTTCACTCACATTCTTATTGGGAGCTGAAACAGGTTAATTTTAGTGTCAAATGGTAAATGGTAAATGGACTGGTTCTTATAAAGCGCTTTTCTACTCATCTGAGCACTCAAAGCGCTTTACACAACTTGTGCATTCACCCATTCACACAAGCACATTTTTCTAAGTGCTTTATAGCTAACATTCACACACATTCATACTCCAATGGATGCATCGGAGTATGATGCATCCTTGCCCAAGGATACTTGACATGCAGACTAGGGGAAGCCAGGAATCGAACCACCAACCTTCCGGCCAGTAGATGACCTGCTCTACCACCTGAGCTACAGCCACCCCTAAAAATGGTGTATGGACTAAAGATAGTCTCACATTTTGTTTTATTTATTGGGATACTGGGATGGAAATGGTTAATTATGCTCCGTCATGTAACTCCTTCAGTAAGCACGAGTCCACGGGGGGGATCTGTTGTATCAGATGTAGCCGCCAACTTACCCTGAGGGCGTGTATGACTACATCCTGGGCCTCTAGCTCCCCCTCCAAGATACTGAGGAGAGTCAGCAGCTCCGCTCTGCTTAGAGCCTCCACGTTCATCTTCTCCTCCTAAAGACAGAAAGAGTGAGTGAAAGCAAGATTTCTCATTGTTCCTAAAAACTGTTTTATTTCATTAAAGGAGCAGATGAGAAATAAATGAAATCAAATTAGGAAACAAGGTTGCTTCTGGGTATTACAAATTGATTTATATGTAAATCAGCCCACAGCAGTAGCTACTCATTCTCATTTTTCAGGGAGCGACACAGAACTGATATACAAAGGGACTTGGGGTCTGTGGACTTGCTGAGTTGTGCTCCGGGTTATAAACAGGAAGTCATTAGCATATCTGCACATTAAGTCCAAATCCCACGACTGTTAGGTAAATGTGATCTGAAACATCCTTTTTTTAAACTTGTAAGACCTTAGCCGTGCTACACCTCAACGACTGCATCCTGTGATTCATCAGCAGGGCCCTGTTTAGTCATCGGGGCCAGACATAACACCCCTCACACAGCTGACATCATTCTTAAAACTGAGACAAAGACTTCTGACAGCTGACATCATCTTTTGAACTGCAGATGAAGTCATTTTCAAATCACACTGAAGCTGCTCAGTGTGACAAGAGTTTGATGAGGTGTGTGTGAAGAAGGAGGTTATGATCATGGTCTTCCTCATGGGGCCCATATGTAAAGGCAGACTTTCGTGGGTCACATCTGGCCATTTGGTTGTCCCTGATCGACCTGACATGAGGTCAATGGGAAATTAAAATTCCAACATAAATCATGAGGTTTGCCCCATTTCAGCCACCAAACACTCAGCGTGTTTGCTGAAACACAATGCAAGAGCCGGTTGCTGCATTTCAGGATTACAATTTGAGTCACCGTTATGAGACTAAACAGGCAAAGAAATGCAACTTGACTAAAGCAGAGTGGGAACACACGTCTAAACCTGCAAAGCTGCAAAAACAACCAAGCTGTACACATCCTGGGATGGAGCGACCAGCTCCACGATTTCCCATATAACTGCAAAAACAACACGTAATTGTCTGGTGGTTTATCAAAGAGTGTTTCATGGACTCTGCATTTGACAATCGGCCTCTCTTCAAGTGAGCTGGAACGAGCTGGATCAAATCTGGAGCTTCAGTTGAAGCTCGGGGCAAGAGCTGTGATGTCTGTGACACGTGTAAGTGCTTTGATTGGCTCAAACGGGACAAACTGGCAGGTGTTTCCGCTGATTGTCCAAATCTGCCAGAGAAAAATTCAATTCAATTCAATTTTCAATTTTATTTATATAGCGCCAAATCACAACAAATGTCGCCTCAAGGCGCTTCATAGATACAGAGAAAAAAATGTCAGACCTTTGAAGAAAAACTGACTGAAATGAACACAGAACTGAATTCTTTGCATTTTATTATACACCAGCAGATGCTGCGTGTCAGCACTAAACAATGATTTTATTTTATTAATGCTAAAACTTAAATAGTTCATTTAATCAGAGAAAGAGCCCTGATTGAGTGTGTTGCACTTTCGATTCATTCGAGCACTTTAAGTCAGTATCACTGCTGGATTTTTATTCTTCTTTCAAAAAAGACTTCCTACACATGAGGACACATCTCATTAGATGTTGCTTCACTTTGGATCTACCTCATACATGAACAAATATTCTCATTCATTAAGGTTAACAAATGCACATACAGATCCTCTCTCAGCTGTCCTTCGTGTTTCCTGCACAGCCATTGACCTGACTTCAGTGCACTTGTTCAAGCCCAAAGACTAGAGTTTAGATCTAAATCTAAAGAAACCTACAAAACAGAACTGAAAAACTACAGATGAAGAAATTAAACTAAAAGCAAAACAACAACAACACTTTGTATGAGTCAAAAATCTCTGAAATCTTGACAAAAAATACACTTGTTTTTGAAACGTTGTTGATTAAAATGCTGCCATTTCCACTACGTCTACTAAGTGCATCGTCTGATCTCACGAGTAGCAGAACTGAGTTCAGCTTATTGTCGTGGCCTCCACAACAGTCCCAGTCTCTCATGTCTTGGGAACATTAATTGCCCGGCTCTGTCTTTAGGTGTTCGACTGAGTCAAGATCTGCTGTCTGCAAACGGCACATCATGTGATGAGTTTTATTTTCATATTTACTAAACCGTTTGGTGTTTTGATATTTCCTTTAATTTGTCAAAGCAACTTTTCTCATCTCTTCTTTTTTAAAGAAACCCACCCTCTTCCCCTCGCGGCCACGACGTTCCAAAGCTTTTCTTGTAGCAGCGATCCCACAACTCTCTCTGTCCCTCCAGAATTCCAGAGCATTCTGTGGCTCACCACACATTCACAGCAAAGCAGCAGAGTGTGAACCAGCAGCTACTAACTTGTCATAATGTGAAAGTGGTTTCACTCTTTCTCAACCGCACACATGCACACGTACTTTGATGTTAGTTTTGTGTCTGCTGTATGTTTGACCTGTTTCCAGTCAGTGTAATGCCAAAACTGGGTATTTGTCATTCGATCAGCTTCCATGGAAAATCGTTGCCACATTCCAGGGATACCCAAACCATGGGAATC
This sequence comes from Neolamprologus multifasciatus, assembly GCF_963576455.1. Taxonomy (NCBI): domain Eukaryota; kingdom Metazoa; phylum Chordata; class Actinopteri; order Cichliformes; family Cichlidae; genus Neolamprologus; species Neolamprologus multifasciatus. Next base: position 36,044,543 of record NC_140458.1, read on the forward strand.
GTCACTCCAGAGTAAATTACTGAAACCCACTCTGGAGCTGACGTGGTTCTAACTGTTGCAGGTTGGCTGTGAGTAGCAGAGATTGATCCGGTAATAAGGCAAAGCAAATACATCCATGGTGTTGAAATCAGAGGTTATGCTCATCCATATCAAGCCAGACATGCAATATAGAAGCAGAGCATCTAACGTGGTCTAAGTGTCACAGGGAGACTACACACCTCAGTTACTGTGGTCATCTTGAGTTCACACATAGCCCAGCGTTTATGCTCTCTCTCTTTAATCTCTCTGGTTTCTCTCAGGTTAAAAATTAGCCATTAGCTAAGAAAGCGGGAAGCGTCCTCCCTGCTTTGCTCACTGTGTGGGAAAGAGTGCTCAGTCTGCTCCATGCATTTCTAAATGATCGCTGGGGCTGCTCAGGAGTAGCAGAGGATCCACCTGCCGTCCCGGGCCTTTGTGTAACACAAGGGGGTGTCATTGTTTTCTGGATTGGTAACATTCAGTTCAATATCCAAGTGCCATAAACCTCATAACAACATCAAATGACCGATTATTAATAGCTATAGCTGGGATTTAGGGTAAGATCAATACTACTGAAGCACTCACACCCTGCAGCCTGAACATGAACGATTATTCAGATTCCTCTTATTTTGGCTACTATATTTATAAATATTTTTCCCCATAATGACTTAACACGAGGTCCCAAGTTAACCTCTGTAAGAATCAGAAATACCAAAATCCTTTATCGTACAAGCAAATCTCAGACTGTCAGAGATTCACCTGTGGACTTTTGCATTTTAGTTTTTACTTTAAAAACCCGCCAAAGCAAAGTGGTAGAAACCTCTTCCATACCTTCATGCGCTCTTTTCTGCCCGCATTAACTGTTCTTTGAGTCCAAAGACGGGGACTCCACAACAGCATGAATCAAAGCACTCCACTGTCACTGGAGCTCCTGCTCTGGTGCGAGCGTGAACAACAGACCTTCAGTGACGAGACAGTCAACCAATCACAAAGGCGTAGCGCAACAGCTCGACCAATGGTTGGTGGGTTGATCGGTGGAGGGCGGGGATAAATGCGGTCATGGGTGTCCGGGATAAACCTCTTTGTTTCGGACGTCCAACGTTAGATTTATGGCAAGTCCGTGTCTGCGCGTTAAATTTAGAAAGATTTGGTCTAATTGCAAAATAAATCTGTATATTTACCAGTTCCGATGGATAGTGTGACTGCTTGAAGAGTACACACGGAGTGAAAATAAGATTTGTTTTGCCATAGAAGTCACAATAAATTATTTCAATATGATTAAAAGGCTTCGACTGTTTGCTTTAGAAATAGTCTCCCTTTAAAAGCTAACTTTGAGTAAATTATTCCACTAAGTCCTCTCAGGCCTCGTGGTGAATACAGCGCGCTGCCTCTCGCTTTGTTCCAGCCCCTCCTGATGGCCGCATGGCAACATCGCACCTCATCTTTCCTACTTGTTCAGTGCACCCGATCTGTAAGACGTCTTAGACTTGATCTCAAGTTCACAGTTTAGTCCTGCACGTCACGTGTGGTTTTGCAAGGACCACGACGCATTATATAAATTAGAGCCTGACTTAGAGGGGTTGTGGTTAACCAACCTGTCCTAAGTACCGGAGATCTCTTTGCTAATGTGACTGGTTTAGTCACATTAGCAAAGAGAGGTCACGAACAGTCTAACCTTTGTTCCAACATGTCCTTGTTTTGTTCCTGCGCTGGCTGTGTGAACCTACTCTTTTTAAAAAAGCCGAAACCGGTTGGTTATGTTACAGGATTTAGACCAACTACATATTATTATTGTAGTATTTACTGACTTCAAGCTTGTCACTGGACTCTGTGCTCCTCCACTGTCTGCTGGCTTAGAAGGCCAGACTGGCTGTTATTTTAGAGTGTGCGCTTTCTTAGATTGTAATGAGCAATCTTCAAACACACACACACACACATACACACACACACACACACACACACGTGAAAATAAATTATCCTTTAATTCCTCTTTTACAGTGAAAGAGCAATTAAAAGACAGTTTATTTTCACTGACCATTTACTAAAATTTGCTTACTTCCACTAAGCATGGCACTAACAACATTTGCACAGTTTCAATATTTCAAGTCCATTAGACATTAGATAATCTCCATTTTCTGGATGGATACTGACAAATGTAAGAATAAGTATTCTTCCAGACATGGTAAAAATAGATATGGATAAATATGGACCTGGGACACATTTATAAAGTTGTGTTTATACTGTATTTTTTAATACACATAATTGTAACACTGCAATAATAAAGTAACTAAGAGGGTGCAGTTAAAAATTGCAAAGCGGAAAATGCTCCAGTCTATAAAAACAGCAGGCTATAATCCTCCTACGCCAGTTACACTTTCGTTGTCATCCTGCAGGTGGCAGTATATTGCCATTTGGTTGCAAGCAATTTTGTCCGTATGGTACATATTCCAGCTTTTGTTTGCTGAATACATGATGTGATATCTGGGACTGAGTGCATGAACACCATCAGTAGAATCAATAGATTAGGTTTCACAGCTATTTCACCATCTGTCACAGGACTGTGTTGGATCAAAAATGGATTATTTTTTTTATTTTACATCAGTGGTGAAGGCAGTACCCGAGGTCTAGGTCCCAAAACGTCTGTCCACAAACTTCAAGTTTTAAAAGTTGTGATCAAATCTAACATTAAGGCATGGCCACTGAAAGCAGTGTAATAACAGCCAAGAGCACCAAGGTCATTAGGAACAACAACATTTTCCCTGTCTTGGGCTTTTTCCATATCTTTCTGCCTTGCCCATAAAACTTAAACTAAAACTGAAATTAGGCCTGAAAATATCACGTAATACCTCTCAGCCAACAAAGCCATCAAAGCTCTCTGCACTTCTCACACTTACTCTGAGATTTAAGATATGTAGCTATACTGACAACTAAGTTTATCAAGTAGGTATTATTTAAGTTTATATAAGACATCCAAATGCAAGTTGTATTTGGATCTAGTCCCACATGTCCACATTTATTTATTTTCATTGGCCACATTTTGCCTAATTGAATCTTAAGTTGGCTACTCAACTAAAACTATTGCCTCATAACCAACAAAACACCTCCAAATTGTTTTCCTTGCCCTTAATACCTGATTTTATCACGATAAAAACAAAATAATTGTGAAGTGAAGGGGAATAAAATCTACTAGCACATTATTGTGAACTTTGAAACAGAGCAGCTAAAAGCTCTGGAGGCCTCTTTGAGTCAATTTATGCTAATGATTCAAATTAAAAGGAGCCTGCTTTGATAATAAATAACATATCTGGTCTGGTTATTTAACCCCCTCCCCACCAAAAAAGAAAATAAACACAAGAAAAGCAAAAAGGTTTGAATCAGAGCTTCAGTTCAAACAAAAACCTGTCGAATTAATGGTGAAAGAAACCAGCATGGTCTATTTTTTCTATTTATGTTTTTTCCTTTTTCAATCCACAGCAGTTTCAACACTGGGCATTTATAGTGTAACATTAAACATCTGATATATTTTTAAGCAGCTGTATTACATGAAACATTCAGAAACAGACTTGCTTCTGTGACAGAAACAGAGTTGAGCTGAACTAGATGCATTTGTCACAGGTGCACATAAATTCTACTTTGAGGTGAATTTCTTTATGGGAAATTATGGGTAAGGTTGGGATTGTATTTATTTATATACTCTGGATAAGTAAACAGAAAGAAAGAAACACATTTGAAGAGCCCACTTAAAAATGTAATTAATTATCTCTTCTTGCATGTTTCAAAACTATTTTTGATGTATTGTTTTAAATGAAAAGCAGTGTTGTCTCACTGTCACAGCCTTTATGTGTCTGTTTCCCAGCTTTACAAGTGGGCGTTAGGCAATGCTGTACTTCATCTTCCTGTGCTCGTAGAAAGGGGTGATGGAAATTACCTTCTGCAATCAGCTTTTATTAAAGCTGAGCAACAGGTTTAGAAAAAGCAGAGTGCCTGCTCTTCTTGTCTTGTCCTTTGCTGTTGGATTGGCATCTAATGGCAAACTCTTTCAGGTCCTGACAGCTTCTCAGTGTGGCATCCTTTCATCATCATCTGAACATGTTTTCTGTATTTCAGTAATAGAAAAAAGGTAAACCCTCTTTCACTTCTAAAGTTATTCACAGTGAAAAACATTCAAGATAGTTGCCAATCTTCCCAGGAGATGAAATCCAAATAAATTCACCCTGAGGTTAGACCATGCAATGGTCAGAGAAATTGCAAAAAACCAAGAGCTACATCTCAGACTCTACATGCCTCATTTAGCGAGCCAAATGTCAAAGCTCATGGCAGTACAACAAGAAAAAGATTGAACAAGTTGTGCTTGATGTGAATGGTTTCCAGGAGAAAGTCTCTGCTCTTTAAAAAAGAACATGGCAGCACATGTTAGGTTGGCAATAGTGATGCGCGAACGAATCGTTCAATACTCGAGAATCACTTTACTGACTCATGAATCATGATTCACAAGTCCAACTGACTCCCTGACTCATCCCTGTTGCTGTTAGCAGCAATGTATCTAGCTTATAATTAAAATTGTGGAGAAAAACACAACATCCAGTATCGTAACAAAAAAATTTCTGCTCTGAACTGGAAGAAAAAACCCTGAGTAGAAGCTCACATCAAGACAATAGCTCCTCGGTTCACAGTAGCATCGCTCTGCTAACATGCTAACAGCACATTTGAGCTACTCACCCCCTCCCTCCTGTGCTGAATCGTAAGCGTAAGCGAATCACTCAGGACTCGCTCTTTTTTGCTCTATAAAATAGTTGTTTTCTTTTAGAATCACTCATCTTAGCAGTGGGATTTACATGAAAAGAGAAACAAATTAAGTTTGAGTGAAAATGTAAATTTTTTGCAACTGACTCAGTGAATCAAATGACTCAAAAAACCCGGTTCACTTTGGTGAGTGACTCATTAAAGCTCGATTCAGTAAGAAGAATCAAATATACCATCACTAGTTGGCAAAAACTATTCAGAATTTTGGAACAATGTCCTTTGGACATGATGAGACCAAATTGGAGATGATTGGCCATAATGCATAGCAACATTGGTTGAAAAACAAGCACAGCATAATGGCACATACCCCTCATATTAACCGTGAAGCTTGACGGTGGCGAGGTGGGCTTGTTTGACAGCCACAGTACTTTGGCAGCTTGTGGTCACTGAGAAAACTCCTCTGTGTACCAAAGTATTCTCCAATCAAATTTGAGGTCATCTGTCCAACAGCTAAACAGCTTGGCCAAAAGTGGGTCATGCAACAAGACAACGATCCATGAAGTACATACGAGCATATGAAATATATCCATGAGTCCTTTCAAGGAAGCATAGCAACCAATTTACAACAGAATGGTTTAAAAATGTACAAATGAAGGTGCTGCAATAGTTCAGTCCAGACCTCAACCTTATCTTAATCATGTGCATTAAAGAAATCTCACAAAAATCTAAAGTAATATTATAAAGAAGAGTGGGACAAAATTCATCCACCGCTATGTGACAGCCTGATAGAGTTAGAACAAGGAAACTTAATGGTTGTTATTGCTGCTAAAAGTGGTTCAACAAGCTATTACTTTTTTCTTTTTTACACAATGCTTCCATATTTTCGCTTAATTTAATTAATGTTAAATAATTAATAACTTAGTTTGTGTGAGATTGTATGTAGCCAGTTTTAAGACTTTGTAAGGTCATTTTTATTGTATTCGGATGTACAAAACTTTATATTTGAAAGATGGCGTGCTGTCCCTTTATCGTGATTGAAAGTGTTTACAGAAAGAAATAAAATAGGAAAAGTTCATACCTTCCTACAATTCTTCAAATGCCTATCTGCCTGCAGCACTTACAGTCAGCAGCTAGAGTAACAGGCCTCTTTTTTGTGTCACATCAATTGTGCAAAGATGAGTTTAACAATGAGAAGTGAGAGAAGGTCACAAGAAACAGATAAGATATTGAGGACTGACTGTGAGGCTGATAGTGAGGTTTGAACACAAAGGAGGGTGACGATGAAAGAAGGCAGCAAGTAATGCATAAACATGCTGACTGCTAGTTAATATAATCTTTTTCTCAGCCTTCACATATTCCCTGGGTAATTTCTTGGACAGCGTTCATTTATATGCCTTAATACTGTCTATGCTATTTTGAAGACAGGGAATCCAGAGGTGTATTATAGCAGATGATAGCTGGTGTGTCCTCCAGATGTTGTCTGGGAAGTGATTTGCTAATGAGGGGCTTGTCAGCTCTGAACCTCAGCGACAGTCGATGACATTGAAGAGGACACCTGCCTGTCTGACCAGCTGACAGGAAACCTCAGTTGAGACGTACGGCAAACTGCCTGCATCCGTGCCTCTCTGCCTCTCTCCCCCACCCACAACTACACAAAATAAACAAATGCAACCTCATCTAACAGAAATACGAGATGCTTTTAAAATGCTTTAAACCTAAATACCTGAAATGTCATGACAGACAATTCACGCAGAGTTAATATGAGGTGCAATCAGTTGACAGCATTGCATATTTATTCATGCTCACAAAAACACATTTTGTACCAGAGCTGTAACCAGGCTTCCAGAGTTCACAGCGCCAGTGTTCACTGCGATCCCCTAGCTTGCCTGATGATTTGGCACTTGGCCCGGTGAATGTCGCCTCCTGTAACCAGCGAGTGAGTGTGTGTTTATGCGTATCTTCCTCACTTACCGCTGAACTACTGTGTAACCAGTACGTGGTGAGTCATGCTGGAGAGAGGTACAAATATCTGGCTGCTGGGCGAGAGGAAGAAAAGTAAAATTGCAGCACTGGAGAGAGGGGGCGATGGCTCTCAGTGCCTGGCTTTGAAGGTGAAATAAATGTCACTTTATATTACAATCACTGACTCTGATGCACATCAGCAGAAGCTACCAGATCTATGTTTGAAATAGATTTATGTACTATATAAATGTAACCTTTGCATCTGTACATGGATTTTAAAGCAAGTTATGATCATAAGTGCAGACTTTCAGCTTTAGTTGAAGGTTTAGTTCAAAGGGCTTTTTTTTCAACAAAAAATCTGCATTAACTGTTTTTACACAGAAGCTCCGATTAAGTGACGAGTGAAGCCTGTTCCCTTGTTATTTCATGACAAATGAAGCATACATAATATATGAAATTCATTCAAAGTTGAGATTTGGATTTGATATCATTGTACTATAATTTTAAATACAAGGCCCAGAGAGATGTCAGAGCAAGAGAGGGAAGCTATCATCAGGCTGGAAAAACAAAACCTATCAGAGAGATATCAAAAGCTTTAGGGCTGCCCAGATCAGCCAAGCGATAGCCTGACAAAGCAACACTGAAAGGTCTGAAAGAGCACAGAGAATAACTAAAGTGCATGATGACAGAATTCTTTCTATGGTTGAGAAAAAGAGGTCGTTGTTATCAAGGTCTACAACGGAGAGACACCTTCATGAAGGAGCTACAGTGGGTTTACAACGAGGTCCAAACCTCTGGTTACACTCACAGGCAGACCCAATAAGACTAGCGCCGACACAGTTCGGTTCCACTGGCAGAAATCGGCCAGTCCAACAGAGTCACTGGTGTTTATTAATGACTGCTGATGGAAGTGGCAGGAGGATTTCTGAAGTGTACAGAGGTATATTTCCTGCTCAGATTCAGCCAAATGCTGGAAACCTGATCAAACGCTGCTTCCCAGTGCAAATGTAAATTGACCCAAAGTGTGCTGCAAAAGTGTTTCTTGGGATAAAGAAACCAAGTGAGTCACATGAACTCACAAAAATGAATACAGAAAGATCCACAAACATGCAGCTGAAGGTGCCGCTTCATTGCATGTTGACTGTTTGACCTAAAATCCAACGTGGTGGTCTTTACAGAGGCAAAAAGCTTTCTCCAATAAGTGATGATGCTAACTGTAGCAAGCACATTTCTGAAAAAAGAAAATGTATGGTCAGGTAAAGTTGATTCAGTCAATGACCGGCACGTATCAGATTCTGGCTAAGGACTTAGTTGCACTCAATGTTGCACACACATTAATTATCCCACAAACAAACAGCAGCTGAAGACAGCTGCAGTAAAGGTCTGGTAGAGTATCTCAAAAGAGCAAACAGCATTTGGTTATGTCTGGTGAAATGTTTTCAACATTTGGGATAAGGGATACCTACTGAGCTCAGTAGGTAGAGTGGTGGCCCCATGATCGGAAACTCGGGGGTTCGACTCCACTGAACAGCTACCCTGAGGTACCCCTGAGCAAGGTACCGTCCCTACACACTGCTCCCCGGGCGCTGCATTGGTGGCTGCTCACTGCTTCACTGGGTGAATGGGTTAAATGCAGAGGAGCAATTTCCCTATGGGGACTAACACATACACATTATTATATTATTATTATTATAAAACAATCCTTATATTTAAAATAATATTTTTTGTCTGAATAAAAATCCACTGTGGTGATGTACACAGACAAAACTACGAAACTGTGTCTTTGCCCCCAGCTGTAAGGTCAGGATTTGGGTATACTGGCCAGCAGAGGGCAGTGTAGGGTAAAATGTGAGACGTCACACAATTGGGATTTGTAAACGATTGTAACACGTAACCTTTTCCTGGTTTTTAAAAGGTCATATTACCTTATTAATTTCACAGTACATTCAGCAACTCTGTCAGCATTTGCTCTGATAAAATGAAACGGTAAGACATGTGCTTTCTAATCTGTGTTCTTTAGCTCTCACAGCTCATTCATCTTTACCGTCACTTTATTTTCTCTGCAGCCTGCTGAACCTTTCGCCAATTAGTTTTAGTCCTCTGAGCATCAGCCTAGATGCAGTACCCCTACCAGAGTCTCACAGGAAGAGCCAGAGTTGAGTCACAGTGGGAGTCATGCAGGGACAGCTAATGGCACTCAGGCTGATGCAATATACCTCTGTGCAGCAGCATTTAGAGGGGACCCCCCCCCCCAACCCAAGGGAGCTGGGTAACATTGTGACTGTCCTGACTGAGCTACTGCAAAGTCACACACCTCCATCACTGTGGTGGTGCACCATGCAGATTGGGCCTTGCTTTTTGTGTTGTGGTGTTGTGGTGCAGTTTCTCTTTGCTGTGGACAGGAAATCAGTGTGCATGAATGACGGAGACACGCAAGCTTCTGAGTGTGTGTAATGTTTACTTGTTTGATGCCAACTCTGCTATACAATCTGTCCCATTAATTTCGACAGGAAATCATGTCCCCCGTCTGGTGGCCACTTACAGTGAGTTATGGCTGCTTGTCCGAGCGAGCTGTTGTGATGAAAGGCAACTTCGCTGGGAAAAGTGGACCAAGAAGCAAGTGAGAACAAACACAGATTTACAGCACCCCTGAAAACACACACACACACACACCCAGAGGACTGTGACAGAGTGATTTAGTGGCTTTTAATCATTCCTAAATTGCCTGTCGTTCTCTCTCACACAGCAATACTTGATTACACACACCGGCACACTACATGAAACAGGATCCCACTCCTGTCAGACAGTGGAAGTGGCCTTTTGTGGGTGATGGGGTAAGAAAGCACGAGGGTTCATTACATCAAAGAAAAGTGCAGCGTGAGCAAGGAGAGAAACATTCATACTGTAAATCTCTGCTGTAGATGTAGCTGTAGCTGTAGCAGGACCCTGAAGACTCCATCACTGGCATCTGATGTCTGATGAATCACTGAGTGCAATAAATCAGAAATAAACAAACAAACAAATAAATACATTGAAATCCCAAGAATCCAAAAATCACATTACACTGCCTGTCCAAAGGACTTCTAAAAAAATACAGAGCCAGATACTCATGTTTCTAAATCCAAGCTCAGCGTAGTGCCAACCTGATGTTCGTGGGAAGAAAGCATTGTTAAAAATCTGCCCTTTTTATCTGTAAATATAGCACTAACCATCGTTTTATTCTTTAAACACAAACTTGATATGAAAATATACTCAAACAACTTTTAAACGTGAGTCATGTTGAGGCTTGTGCTTTTAAGTGCATTTGACTTATTCGTTGTGGAAGTTTTGGTTTTTAAAAATCACATAATCAGGCGTGATCACGCAGAAAGCAGCGTTTCCCAAACTTTTGGATTTGGAGAAGTTTGGATTTCTGGAGTTCCACCAGGATGATTTGGTCTCTGTTTCCTCTTTCATCTGAACACATCACAAAGGCTTCATTGAAGTTTTAAGATTCAAGAAAAAACAAAACAAAATAGCAAATGTAAACCCCCCCCCCCCCCCCCCTGCGCACACACTCAGTCTAATGCAAAATTATATGAGTATGTGTTTTGGGACCCCCGAGGGAGCTTGACTCCCAAGTGTACAACTAGCGCCCTAATGGTTAGGGAGTAAACAGTCAGTGAATCTGCACCAACACATGACTCATCCTGTTTCATATTGTTCAGGCTGTCCTGTTCAAAGCTAAGCCTCGACAGCTATAGCAAAAACAACATATGTTATTTGGCTGGAGCTGCAGCTGTAGAGACCCGGGGCTCTTTAAGGTCATATTTGCAAACAGCTCTCTAATACGGAGAGCGTGTTGAAATGTGTGACAGCGGCTTGGAGATGGGAAATCACAATCTTTCCATCCATCTTCGGGCTGCTTTGAAAGGTTTACAGTTTTACTGGTTTGTTTGACATGAGCCCGAGTTCATGATGCGTGGCCGCTGTCTGAATGACCAGTGACCCTGCTTACTAGCAGGGCAGAGATTAGCACTAATGCGCACACATACACACTGAGCTACACTGGGAAACTCACGCAGTCTCTGCAAAAACACAAAGTAATTCTACAAAAGACAGCAGATGCACAACCGTCTACACGGCACCATCATAAATAAATCTGATGATGCAACTGAGGGCAAAGTATAATCCCTCGGAGAGCAGTTTAAAATACTAACACACTAACGTTGATTAACCCTCAAGCGACCAAGCTTTTTAATGACTACAATGAGGGGACGGGATAATTGGTGACAGCATTCGTTTTTATACATGAATACTTATTTTATACTTTGTTTATCATACATACGATACACATATATTCTAAAATGCTCTGATCAATTCTGCAAAAAACAAAACTGTCTAAACAGAATTGCATTTATATGTTGTCATGATCAGGCTGTGTGCAGGCAGGAGAGGACCCAAACGCAAACTCACGGGAAAACAGGACTGAACTCAAAACACAGCTTTATTGCTGACAGAGGATAACGGCGATACAAAATAACATGAAACTAAACTGGGAAGTACTAAGGAACCGACTCACGAGGAAACACACGGAGGGGCAACAGTCATGATGGAGGACGCGACACTGAACTGACGCAGACATAAACACACAGAGGGTTAACGAGGGAAGTGGGAGCACACGGGGAACACAGCTGACGCTGATAATCATAACGAGTGTCGGCAGGAGTAAATGCAACACTGACGGGAGACTGTCAAAGTAAAACAGGAAGTACACAGAGGTTCAGACAGGAGGGGAGAGAGCACCGGGAGAGCACGGACATAACGGGAAAACATGGAATAAAACACGAGGGGAAACGAGGGCTCACAGATACACGGAGGGGCACACGGGGGGTAACCAAATAAGGAACATCTTAACTAAACAACCTAGGAACAAAGGCATAAATAAAGAACAAAATACAAAACACGCGGAAACTAAGAATACTGGGCCATCATGGCCCAGGACCATGACATATATCGTCCTTGTCTGTTACTTCTTATAAAAATTTATTTTTTTAGTATTACTGTGGAAAAAACCTTTAAACTGAGGTTTGAGTGAATTATGCATCATTGACGGTCAAATATTACAACAAAGTCATTTATTCAGGTTTTTGCTGTGTGTCATTCTTCTATGTTTCTGTTTAAACTGAACAAATATGTTGTTTGCAAATGTGTAATACTAAAAATATCTGTGATCTCAGATTACTCAGATTACTCAAATATCTAAAACTCTAATTATATCTCTAATTGCGTAATCATTACCAACAGATTAAAAATAATAACAAACAAGCCTCTAATGATCTCTCGTGACTTTCTTTTACTGCTCACCTACCTTTAGGGTCTCTGCTTCTTCACTGCATCTATGAATATTCTCTTTTCCACTCAAGTTCCATATTCAACATACTTTGTCCAATATGTCTACTGTCCCTCTCTGCACACATCCAAACCATCTCAGCCTTGCTTCTCTATCTTTCTCCCCAAAAACTCACCCTGACCTGTCCCTCTGATATACTCATTTATAATTCTGCCCATTCTGCTCACACCCAAAGAAATCATTAGTATTTTCCACTCTGCCACCTCCAGCTCAGCCTCCTTTGCTTTTGTCAGTGTCAAAACTTTTGTCACCAATAACAAAGAAACCTAAGGAACAATTGTAGGAGAAAAAACTACAAATATAAAAAGGCCATATAACTTAAAGCTGGAGTTTGAAATGACCGCACGAGTTATCTGCAGGTTAAAGCAAAGCAACTGTGTCCCCATGTGATCATTTCTAAATATTGCTAGCACTATAACTAGTTATACCTCAGCAAGGGCTTAAAATAATAGGGTTGTGTCTAATCGCACTTGTGTAGTAAACTTTTCACTTACAGGAGGAATAATTGTGCTGTTTCTTCTTGTCAAAGTGTCCTGCTTTTAATGCTGGTGTTCACAGTAACAGAGTTAATTTCTCTGCTCATCTTGGCTCCACTTTGGCCTTGTGGGAGTGATTTTGAAATGTCAGCCAACATGACCATATTTTTGGAGGTTGTTTTAAAGGATACAGCTGGCTTGTTTTTCATAATAAATGAACATGTCACCCAAATGCAACATCATGCCTCTTTTACACAGTTTCATTAGGATTTGGTGACAGATTGACACAATTGGTAGGGCATATTCAGAGATATGGAGCATTTAAAATTAATTTAATTTTTGATAGATTTAACTTTGGTATGGCCTAATTTGTTGATAGCATTAATAAGATACTACCTGGGCCTCGTACCTGCAGGTGACGTTTAACAGCGCTTTAAAAAGGCAGACTGATTCAGATTTTTTATCACTGTGTGTTATCTGCAGTGTCGTTTTAACGATTAAGCATGATGTCCATAGTGTGGATGGAGGTCTGTGCAGGCAGCCATCAGCAGTGTTTGACTCTCTCCACCCTCCTTTTTCCCATTTACAGAAATATTGAATAAAACTTGTGTGTCTGTCTCTCACACGGTTACAGTGCGTCTCCGTCCCTCCTGTCTGGGGCTTATTGAGATGTACAGGATGACACAGGTGTTGTCACATAAAGCCCCTAACTGTGCCACCCATGCTGATGGTGATCCTACTTTGGGATTTGCAGAAACGCACATCAAAATGATGTGTGTCACATTCATCTCACATCACGCTGAGAGGTAGACCCTGTAATCCCCAAAGGAGAGAACAGAAAGGTTTCAACATGCATTGCTGGATTTGGGTTCTGTCATTTGCACAGTGCAGACACGAGTTTGCTCAGGGAAAATCAGTCATTCTGTTTTCACTGTTCTTTAACCTTGTTTGAGTCATTTCTGTAACTGTGGGACACCTGCTGCTGCCTATCCTGGCCAGGTCTCCTTGAAAAAGAGGTTTTTAATCTCAATGGGATCTTCCTGGTTAAATAAAGGTTAATAAATAAATAAAAATAACCTCACAAACACAAAAGATCGTAGACTGCTCAACCCTGCCCAAAGCTTCGGATAATAGAGCCAAGAGTTGTAAAAGTACAACATAAACACACGTACCTAAACCCATAGAAGTGACTCGCCTCCTTGCTTAGAAAATATGTGGATGATTATTATCAACAGCAAAATGTATCCAAGGTTACACATGCAATAAAGCCAAAGAAACTGCTTAAAATAAATATGATGGGGTGAAAGACACGAACGCTTTCCCTGTGCAGTGAGAGATCATTTGCATTGTGGCATTTTAGACGCACACGCTTTTCATTTTTACTTTCACATGAACATCACTCTGAGTTTTGGCACCATTAAAACTATGATACATTAACCAGCACCAGTTCACACTTTGCATACAGTGATCACTGTACAGTGATACAGTGATTATTTTGGCATCAAAGGATGTTGGACTGATAATTGACTGAGATATAATTGTATACATATCTTGACAAATGGCAAAATGACAATTACAGTTTGTTCTGAATGCTTAAACCCTAACTGTGATTCTTACAGCACGATTTCTAAAACTATTGATACTTACAGCAAAACCACTCACTGAGTTTGCAAAGCTAAAAGCACAAACACTGCTTTGCACTCAGTTTGCCATTTTGTAACACACACTTTGCAAACCTGTAGCTACAATCCACACACACACGCACAGCACAACTGTAAACACAACTCACTGCTTTACACTCAATTCCCAAATGATCAACGCACTCCTAACAAAACTTTACACATTTACGGTCATTATTTACACTATTCTGCCAACTGTCTGGCACACTGTCACATGTGAAAACTGTTTTAGATCATTAGTTCACTTTGCAATCAGCCCAAGCACTATAATACAGGTAAGCTCTGTGTGTGGAGAACAATGGAGGGAGCAGGAAGAGTGAGAAGTAGAGGAGGCCGAGGAAGAGGACGTGGAGGTGAAGAGGTAGGATGAAGAGGACGACAAGGACAAGGAGGAGCAAGAGGAGGATGAGGAGAGGGGAGAGGAGGACGAGGAGGGGGGAGAGGAGGACGAGGAGGGGGGAGAGGAAGGGTAAGAAGAGTAAGACATAGAATTGCTGATGACATCAGAGCTACAATAGTGGACCATGTAATCAACCGTGGAGTGACCCTGAGGGGAGCTGGCCGACGGGTTCAGCCTAACTCGAGCTGCTACACTGTAGCGAGCATCATGAGGACATTTTGAAATGAGAATCGTTAGTACTGTTAGTACAGTTAGTACTGTTAGTACTGTTAGTACTGTTAGTACAGTTAGTACAGTCACTTTGCACTAAGATCTGTAGCACTGCCGTATGCCAATAAGAAACACAACAATACCATAGATGTAACAATACTGAAATTGTTACTTTACAGAGTTGCTAGCTGACCAGATGCTGGGGCAGAGGAAGCATGTTCACTGCAGACCAAGAAACCCATATAGTCAATATGGCGATTGCAAATAATCCCACACTTGGAAATAAACACTTGTGTTTGTTTTGATGTGTGTGAATAAACACCAGTACTTGAAGTTTGGATCCCTCTATGCTTACGGATCTATGACAAAAGTATGAGCTCAAACTGACAGAGCCTGTTTTTTATTCATACCATCAGTGTGTAGTTGGTGCATTGTGTGCTTATTAATATGATGGCTCGTGTTAACTGTTGGATACAAAAATACCATTTTTACAAAGGTGTGGAGAGTTAAGCAGCGTTATTCGCTTTTACAAGAAAACTACAATGTTTTGCTGATTGGGTGAAGAGTTTTCTTATTTGTGTGTAGAGTTTTGCAAAAATAGCCAATAGTTACAAAAAATGTGCTCAAGCCATCAGAAAAAACTGTAACAACTCTTTTTGATAAGTAGGTCAGACTGTGATATACAATGAACTGCATGTGCTTGCCTGAGTCACACAAACACACAAACACACTATCTTTGCTCTTTTGCAACTTTTCAGATCATGTTTCCTTCTCCCGGGCTCTGTCAAGGTATAGACACAGCAATTACATCTGTGAGTGTGTGTGTGTGTGTGTGTGTGTGTGAGTGTGTGTATGTGTGTGTGTGTGTGTGTGTGTGTGGCTGGTGTAACACATACGAAAAACGGCAAAAAAAGAGAGGCTAGAAAACAGTTGTAATAAAGTTATCACCTCCTCGAAGGATCCATGTGGAGCCGCTTCACACGCCATTCTCAGCAAATCACCAGCGCCGAAACAAACGCATTAAGGAAAACATCAAAGCGTCATGACAAATGCCCAGAGGAAGTGGGAATTAATCATACTCCATCCATTTAGTGAGGTGATGGACTCACACTGTTCATGGCTCACACAGCATTACATATTTACTCATTATCCATCATCACCGTTGCCACTGTGTAGGAACACATGTGCAGCTGTGGTGCAGACACAGCCACACATATAATCGAGGCCCTTGCTCATGAGCTTGTGGAAATGTTCCTGGTTCCTGCTACATATTAAACTGATGCTGCTCATTGTGAAACATCGAGCAGACTGATTACTGTCTAACGACAACGTTCAGCGACTGCACAGATAAATGTTTGTGTGTTTCTGCACAGAGGTTCCTTTAAATCCTTGCAGTGATTTTACTTGAGCCGTGCTGTGGTGTGTGCATGCAGCTGTGCTTTTATGTTCCTTTGCAAGTTTGCTGTCAAACACTATGGCACTCTGACTGATTTATGCCACAAAGGTGTGAGAGGTCACACGAACCCACATGTAAATAATTAAACAACAGCATCACCAACCAACACTCACATGTGTGATATAATAAAGAAATAACAACTACAGGCTACAAAAACATTGATGTTTCAGCGTGGCATCTCTTTTTTCTCCAAGCGTAGGCTACTTATTTGGCTTTCTTTGTGAATTTGTACAACTGGTGCATTCCCAGTAGACCATAGCATACCTCAAAACACAGTATTGATATTTGAGACCACCTTCTGGTCAGTCTCAAATATCATCTTTATATCTGGATAACGTTCTTGCCAAATATGATCCAAATAGGAGACAAATATACAGAATAACATCTCTGGCATTTACATCAGCAGATCACCTACATTATCTATCTGCTGGTTTAAAATAGGCGCCCTGTGATCAAGTCTAACCGGCCTGACTTATTATTCTCTGCCTCCCATTTTTGCTAAACTCACTGACAGATGAAATAAAGTCATTTGGTGTGTTGATGTCAGACATTGTAGTGAGCAAAAGTAGGAAACATATTGCAGAATATTGCAGGAATGCCTGTTTTTGTTTCAGCTGCTTGATATATAATTCAGAGTTTCTAGCTTGTTCGGTGCTGTGAGACTTGTAGCTTCCAATCATGTGACCATGACACACGGACGCAGGAAGTTTGATATGAATACCTCAAATGCAGTTTGTTTGTCAAACACCTGAAAATGTTATATATTGTTTACATATTTCTTTATCATTTTATTAGTTAGTTTGATTTAGATTTACTCATTTATTGAAACGCTGAGGTTGTTCTGTAAAACTCTGGAGAGCTGACAGGGGCTGAACTCTCTTCTGTGTTTTGTGAAAAGGTGTTAAATCCTAAACTAAAGCAGCCCTAATCATGTCTTTATAAACCCTTTAATATATTATTAGTAGTAACAAAACAAACAAAACAGAGACATGAAGACAACAAATAGCTAATCTTTCCTCACATTAAAACCAATCCATATCCAAACGAGTGCAAATACTGCAAATGAAGCATATGAATGTTTTTTTTAGCAATTCAAAGGGTCCCAAACATTACATGGTTTCTATATAAATCTGACTGACTTTCTCTGTCCTTGGATCTTTTCAAATACCTGTTATGATCTTTGCTCACTAGCAGGAGGTCGCGTTCCCGAGTGCAACATTTTGGATGTTTGCATTTTTCCCTCCAAAATAGTGCTATTAGCCTTTTCACCATAACATTTTGCTTCATTTCCTATTTGTTAATTATTTATAATAGATGTTCTTGTGGATACGAAGCGAATAAAACTGCTTTGGGTTAAGTGACATTTATTTGTTTTACATAATCACTCTCTTTCCAAAAAAACATTTTTGTCTTTCTAACAACTACACCTGCCAAAGTGCTGTTGCCTTAAATTAACCAGCGTGTTAGTGGAAAGAAAAGCAGCCAGTGAATGAATCTCACGTCAGACTGCAGGTGAAGCCATGATGATGCTGAGCTTTTTTATCAAAGAATAGAAACCAGCAATGACACAAAATTCTGTTGTACCTATTTTCTTCAAATGGTCTGAAAGCACAAGTTATGTGATAGTTGAAGGAGAACTGCCTTTTGTCTGTTTGTTTGTTTGTCTGTTTGTTTGTTTGTTTGTTTGTCTGTTTCTGTATGCCCACATCACTGTGCACGAGCACACACCAGTTCTCACACCAATGAACTACTTTGCCAGAGTGACAATATTGTCTGTGTGGGCTTTTCTATTTAAGCAACTCCTCTGAAATCAGTCCCTGAAAAAGTCCAATAGATGCATCAGACTGAATGTTTCCTGAGTTATCAGAGCATCACTTGTGCTGTTTACAACAACATCTGTTTTTTGTTCATTCTGCATCGGGGAGGCCTGGAATAAACTCTAAATTTGAGGCCAGACTTTGTCGTTCTGTATTAATATAATAAAGCATTTTTTTCTTTCTTTCAAAACTTTATCTTTAAACAAAAACTGCAAAGCAAAAAAGAAAAACATGAATAATATGCCACTTATAGAAAGCATTTCCAAGATTAAGTCATATTAGAGGAACATTTTGAACCCTCTTTCAAAGGTGTGTAGTGTCCTTAATAAATGACTAAAGAAACTGCTCCTATTGGTTTAACCTAAAACGTGTTTTGGACTTTGGAAAGACATCCTGAGAGACCTGTGACATTTGAACTTGTGTTTCTTTAGTTTTCACTCTTGTCATTTCTCCACAGACTTTGATGTATTGGTTTTACTGTCATGCTCATGATTTCCTCTGTATACCCGGGATGATGATGTCTGTGCCACCATTGTTATGAAGCTGTCTGTTCTACGCTTAACTGTTTTGGCCAGTAGTGCCAATAAACTTGATATTGTTATTGTGATCCCCAGACAATCGCGATTTATGATTGTGGAGTCCACCTGACTTCTCCTGTAGCGCCAACATAAGGTCAAAACATTCAAAGTAAGACAGCTAAATTTATTTCACCCAGGTAAATGTTGTTGTAGTGAGCAAGCTCATGCAGTGAGTGGCTCCTCTGAGACATTATTTTGTTGTTCCTTTCATAAAGTGTCTCAAAGAAAGAAAGAAAGAGACAGTAATAAAGTAACACCCAGATTTTATATGCCACAAATTATATTTCTCCTTTATTTCTTTTTTATTATTCCAAACAAATGTAGCCTTTATTTGTTTGATCTGTTCTCGTGTGTAAGCTGGAATTTATGTTTTAAATGTCGCTTTTCCACAGGAGCTATTTATGCCGTCCAGCTGTATTCCTCGATCGTTTCTCGCTGCTTTTATCTGTTGCATCACCCTTGAGCTGTCACTGCAGGCAGCTCTGCAACCTGAGGAGGGGGGGCTACTAATTATTACGCCTCCTGCTTAGCAAACTACTTATTACACATGCAAACACAGAAAATCACATGTACAAAGAGGCGTTGCACAAATAACTTTGGGATGTGTGAGGCGCTGGTCTCTGCAGGATGCGGCAAGTTTAATCTTAGGATGCAGTGCTGCTAGCAGACAGGCTAGCTCCTGACATGGTCCATCTTGGTTGTCAATAAAGAAGATCAAAGGATGAAAAGAGTGTCTCGTAACCCAGGGGAGAGTCTGTGCGTCCATGACCAGAATAAATCGCTGGATGACCCAGAGCTAGACAAATATCTTCCAGTAATCCAGATTTTCCATCTGTCCCCACTTCATTTATTAAGAGCAGCGCATCCCATTCATTATTATATTTTAAAACCAAAGAGGAAAATTAAAGTAAGAAGAGCTAAGTGGTCTCAGCCACACTTTAACTAGTCGAATAAGTGATAGCTTGTATTCACTAAGAAACCACATCCTAAGATGTGCTATCTTTTACAAATTTATAGGAGATTATGAGGAGAAATGAGAAAATGTGAATGAGGAGACGGGGACGTGTGCGTGGATGTTTTTTCTGTCTGAATGGACTGCACAGGGTTTCTTTTTCAAACCATTTTTACCAACATGAGAGAGAGAAAAAGGGCGAGATTGTGGATCCGGGAATATAGATTGCTATTCTCTGTCACCCTCATCTCGCCATGACCAAATCTATTTCCTCAAAGGAGCCTGGAAAAGCTTTTAGCGGGTGCTCAAAAATGTACAGCACAAAAGACATAGTCACGCTGTGATCGAAGGTCATGCTATAAAGTGTCGTGTGGAGAGCTGAGCCTTTGTAAGGTGCTCTCAACCCACTGCTCCACCACTGAGACCTTTTCACCTTCCAGCACTTTTTCCTTCCCACCATAAGGCTGTAATTACAGGGCAGCAACATGGATTCTAGCGCAGCAGAAACAGAGCTGCTAGTCTGGGTGCTGCAGACGGTTTTAGTTAGTAAAAAACTGCAAACACGTGTAAGTAGGTTAAAAGCATGTGTGTGTTTGTGTGCATGAATGGAGAAAATGGGTCAGTTTATTTGTAGTTTTCATTCCTGCCTTCACATTGCTGTGAATAAACAGTTATCACTGTTAAGCCAAGTGATGAAGAATAAAACGAGGTGCTTTTGAAGGACCATAAGTTTGTGTTTGTAAATATGTACTAGCATCCCTGTGTGATGACCAGTGTTGGTCAAGTCAGGTCAGATTTGAACAGTGGCATAAATAAATATATTTCAGATCAGAAAATAAATTTTAATATTAGACAACAATAACCTGAGGAAAATCTAAGATTTAATGACAATTTATTAGGGAAAAAATCCACCCAAACGTACCTGGCCCTAAATGAAGTCATTTCCCCCTAAACCTAATAACTTGATGTGCCACCTTTGGCAGGAAGAACTGCAATCAAGCATTTGCAAAAACTGGCAATGAGCTTTTCACATCGCTGTGGAGGAATTTTGGTCCACTCATCTTTGCAGAATTGTTGTAATTCGGCCACTTTGGAGGATTTTGGGACCAAAACATCTCAGCTGTATTTATGCACAGACTGAGCCACTCCAAAACCTTCATTTCTTTCACTTTAAGTAAGAGTTTCTTTTTTACCATTCAGAGATGGACTTTCTGATGTGCTTCGGATCTTTATCCTACTGCACAACTCAAGTAAGCTGTACATGGTCCTTCAGGAGTTTCTGGTAGAGAGCAGGAGTCACAGTTCCATGCAAGCTGTGTTCATTTGACATCAGAAGTAATGGAATGAAAACATTTCAAAAAGTTCAGTTTTGTCTCGTCATTCCACAAAAAACTTTCCCCAAAATCTTGAGGATCATCAAGACGTTCTTTGGTAAATGTAAGTCGAGCCTTTTTGTTCTCTTTGGTCAGCAGTAGTTTTCACATGATCTCCCGTGGATGCCATTTTTACCAAATCCCTATCTTACTGTTGAGTCCTGAACACTGACCTCACCTGAGGCGAGTGTTACTTTTCCATGTGAGCCAGGTAGGTTTGGATAGTTTCTTTCCTTAATAAATGAAATCACAATTTAAAAACTGCATTTTGTATTTATTCAAGTTAGTCTACTATTAAAATGTGTTTGATGAGCTGAAAAATGTAACTGTGACAAATATGGAAGAAGGATTTCACAGCACTGTATTATAAAATGTAACACAATATCATCACTGGGGAATTGTTTTCTTAATTAAAGGAAACAATAACAACAACAACAACAAACAAACTGCACAGTCCTATTAGGGGAAAATCCATGTGTGCATATAAGCTTTAGTAACTCAAACACACAGAACATTTCTATGAAAGGTGGAACTCAAGGGAAATAAAAGCAGGAGGATAGAGGCAGTAAAGTCATTCAGACAGATTCAAAAGAAAGCAATCAGCCGAAGACATCTGGACTGATCTGTGTTGCACACAGACAGTCAAACCAGGTCCTCTCAAGGTCTCATTACAGAAGCAGGGAGATCAGGGCAGATGATGTGCTGCTGATTTGAATGTTGGTTCAGTACAAACACAGTCCAGTAAGTATATTCAATCTATTTCTTTTGATTTCAAGAAAATATCATTGCTAATATAATTGTAGTCCCTAAATCTCTGAACGTGTCCAATCCCAGAGATGACACCGTTTAAACTGCAGGTGCAGCCGATGATTCACAACAGATATCTACAATTTTTTTTGCACAAATGAAAGCGCGGGGATATTTAATAAGATTAACAGTGAGTGAGTTTAATTAAGTGTCTCAGTAAGTCCTCCCAGCGAGCCCTTGCACTGTAAATGGAAATGAAATGCAGCCTTCATTAGTGTTATTAATTAACAAGTATCTCCTGCTACTCAGGTGTGGTGAAAGCCGGAGCAGAAGAGGTGTGTCGCTCTGTGTCGACAGAGCAGCAGATTAAATCGGTTCAGAAATGAACCGCATCGCTGAGGACACGTAACACAGGGCCAGTATGTGGCCAGTGTGTTTTAATCAGGTGTCACCAAGTGTGTGTGGACGCTGACAGCAAGAGGACTGGTGTCCGGGTCATAGAAAGCAGAGTGTCATATGGAGGTCATGGTCATGGTTTACATGGTAAATGGTCTGTATTTGTATAGCACTTTACTAGTCCCTAAGGACCCCAAAGCGCTTTACATATCCAGTCATTCACACACTGGTGATGAAGCTACATTGTAGCCACAGCCACCCTGGGGCGCACTGACAGAGGCGAGGCTGCCGGACACTGGCGCCACCGGGCCCTCTGACCACCACCAGTAGGCAACAGGTGAAGTGTCTTGCCCAAGGACACAACAACCGAGACTGTCCAAGCCGGGGCTCGAACCGGCAACCTTCCGATTACAAGACAAACTCCCAACTCTTGAGCCACGATCGCTCAACACACGAGTCCATCATATTGTCTTTCTGCTCCTGTTGTCTCTGAGGGGGATGGTTGGGTAGAGAAGTTGGAAAGAGAGAAAGTTGAGTAGAAATAAAGAATTAAAATCTCTCTCTGCATTTAACACAGCCATTAATGGAGCATTGTGAAATATCACCATGCCTGTTCAATAGACTGTCATACATGTTATGAAGGTAAATAAAGGAATATAATAATAAAAATAAAAACATATATTAACATACTCCTTACTTTGGTATGATCTGTTTCAGGATTCTTTGTAATGACATCAGACCGACCGCCTCTGTCAGTGAATCAAACGTTGCACTTTATCAGACTAATGATAACATGGCATGTTGTGTTTGTTGTGTTAGTCGAGCCATTCATTCCCGCTGCAGAGAAACAGCAGATAAAACTGTCACGCCACTTGTCAGCGCAGACAGACCACACCTGTTAGCCGCTTCATCGGCGCTGCAGCCACACGATCGCACCTTGATTGAGATTCTGATGACCTGTCTCTTCTAATCCAACACGGCTCCATAACCTCCTGCTAATAATACTTGTTAACAGCGAACGCGTGTGACTTTGTCAGTTTACCTCCGTTTTGGCTCGTGAAGTGTCCCTGGCTGGAAGAAAATGACAGCTGTGTCATAATCGAATCAGCAATATTATCATTGTGTATGCGTGGCAGGAAATAACTGTTGTAACATTTAGTGAAAGGTCTCCACGCTTAGCTCAATTATGGAAAATGTTGATGGTGGTGTAGAAATCTAATAACGGGTGAAATGGTGTAATGGCTGAAAGAAGGAAAAACACATTTAATGCACTATACCGTAAATGGTTTAGGAAGTCGGGCTGAATGCTTCCCAGTCTCAAATACAAAGGCTTTTATTCAGCCTCGGCTCGGTTGACCATATTATCTTGGCATAGTGGGGATTTTGCTCCTGCAAAGCTTTCCAAAGGGACAAATGAAACAGACAGACAGCATTCACAGAATCATGAAAGGCCTCTCACATTTTTGTATAGCAATACACATGGCTACAGATAATATGGGGTGAAGCTGCATACTGTGGTTAAAGAACTGCAAAAAATGTGCTATGGCTGTTTAAAAAGATAAATATATATATAAATTTTAGGTGATGTATAGAGTGAAATCTTTTTCAACTTGTGACAATAAAGTCAGCACAGAAGAAAGAGCCAAACTAAGTTGGACACCATCAAAAACAGATGAAGATTTAAACAAATCTGTGTGTGGATGCTGTTGGATGAGCCTGCTCTATCTCTAACATCCATCTAAATGCTTTATGCACTGATGGATGTCCAGAGAGCATGAAGGTGAAGGCTACTCCGTCTTAATAAGACAACATGTGACAACAAGCACATATACGCAGGAAGAAACGCAGATAAGAACACAGACAGACATAAACAGACATCGTGTTTCATTCAAAGTCCATTAACACACAGAGCTCAGACGTGATGAGCCGCTGCTTCTGCATTTTCAGTTCTGCTCAATTTCATCTGCTGTTTCATTACTCGGCATCCCCCCGTTTTTCTGCCTCTTACTTTTCCTCTCTGTCTCTCTGGGTTTGGAGGGAATCGGGTGCGTCGACAGCTCCAACTTGTCAGCCTACTGTTTTAGCAAAGGCCTGAGAGACATATAGCGAGGAGCTTGTATTTGATGGAGTGTTTGGGAGCAATGCCTTCGTGTGTGTCACTGTGTTTGTCATACACACTGAGTCAATACTTTGTAGAACCAGCTTTTGCTGCAGTTCCAGCTGCCAGTCTTTTAGGGTCTGTCTCTACCAGCTCTGCACATCTACAGACTGAAATCTTTGCCCGTCCTTCTTTGCTAAACGGCTCCAGCTCAGTCAGATTAGATGGACAGCGTTTGTGAACAGCAGATCTGGCCATGAAAGAGTTCGGCTCTTAGGAGGTTAAATGGCATTTGTGCATATGCACACTGTAGATACAAATGTGGACTTAACTGAGAAGAGACTAGCTTGGTTCTCCTGTCATTGCTCTGAGATAATTTAAAATCTGCACCTTGATATACATGTGCACTGATATGTGTGAAAAATCGAGGTAGCATTAGCAAGTAAATTAGCAGGTCAACAGGTAAGCTTTCTCTTAATAAACCCCATAGCCAACATTTGGGGTGTAGAGAAGATGTATTAGTGTGTTTTTAAGAGAATACAAAGTATTTAAAATGAACTTAGTCCCCACAGCAGTAGTATTATTCTATATTGTGCACAATATTGCAGATAATAAGGGAAGAAATGTTCTGTAGGAGTCCTTTTCCCTTTAATGCTCTGAGTAAAGCATTAAAGGAATGAGGACGGGCATCACAGAATCATTGATCTGCATTTTTTAATTTGGTTCAATTTGTCTTATTCTTGTGTAACATTTGTTTTCCCCCTGCACACCAATAGTTTGCATTATATCAAGAAATATTTTCAGCTGTCTCTGTTTATCTGTGAAACAGCTGCACCAACATCTGATTTGTTGTAATCAGCAGTAAGCTACACAAAGGTATGAATCACTCTCCTATCTTGGCACTGATTTCAGGAGACAGTACCTGCTAGCAGCTTCTGGTTTCAGTACCAGAAAGAAAGAGCTGTGGGTGAAAATCAAGCGAAGACTCCTTCTGTCAATCCAGTCAGGGGGATAAATCAAAGGCATTTCTAAATTTAGTTCTGAATTAGTGAGACATTTTGTAGTAGAAAGCAATGGGCTAGTGGTTACTAAGCAACTGATGCTAGGCAACCTTGTTGGTAAGCATTGATTGTGCTTTAGAGGAAGTTGGGGGCTGATTGAGGGTGGGGTGTGTTCAAAGCTAAAAAACAACAACCTCTTGCTGCTTTGAATAAACTGTGTGTGCAGTCGTTTTCCTGGGTGAAGTGAAGGGAGGTGAAGAGCCTGGATAACACTGTGAGCTCCTAATAGCTGTTTCCCTTTAAGATCTGATAGGACATGGTGTCTCTGACAGAAAACTCCAAACAGACATGAGAATAATAACCGACTCGCCATGTTCCAACTGAATAAGTGGTTTTTGTGATTCGTCATCATCTACTGCAGAACTGATAATGTCATCAGTTACCACCCCTTTCTTTACTGGAGATGGACTGCGCTGCATCCTAATGACTGCGTCGAGCTTTATTTGGGTCTGCAAAGCATACGTTGACTCTACAACTATATGTTGGATCAAACTGTTGGAATAAACTGTGAAAGAATTCAACAACTGCTTTGTGTGAGTTCTGTTAATAACAGACTGAGTGACAGAGACAGTGAATGGACTCTACTTTCTCTTAAAGTTGGGCCTTTACTGTTACTTTCTTTTTGTTTATTCTCAGGAACATTGATCAGGAAACACAGACACAGTGTGATTTCTTAACTCGAGTATTTTCTCTCCCGTTAGCACCGGTTTTTCTTTTTAAACGAGCCATCGAAGACAAGGCACGTGTGCTCGAGCTGTGCAGCGTGAAGCTCTGCACAGAAAGAAAAGAATGGTTCAAGAACATTCTACTTTCATGAATAATACAGAGCGTTAGCAAGCAGACACGACAGACCAATTTTATTCCTATTAAAAATTCACTTTTTTGTGAGAAGGTCATATGTATGTTGAGAAATAATACCATTTAAGACTGACACCACTGCAAGCTGAAGCTGTAAAACAGGGCGTGTGATATCACTGGAATAGACACACTCTGGGCAAAGTGTTTCATACATGCAGTCTGAGAGCTCAAATATCAAATAACTCACTTAAGTTTAGTAGATGCATCTCTGGTTGTGGTCAAACGTTTACCATGATCATTTCTTCGAATGGTTCTTTTTCCAAGAATGATTCTACACCATAAATCTTTAATTAATTTTAAGAAAGGTTTATGTGCACATGTTTATATTTATTTTGGGTTTTCTCTAATGCAAACAGGGCTTTTTAATTCTCTGGCATTATGAGATGATTGAGTTTTATTTATTTATGTTCTAGTTTTTGGTTTTTGCTTGCTTTCATGTCTGTTCCCTTTTTCGTTTCCAGTCTGTGTTCTGTCTTCAGCATCTCCAGTCATTGTCTGTCTGATCTTTGTGTTGTCTCCCTAGTCTGCCTGTTTGTCCCCTGTCCTACAATCAAGCTCACGTGTCCTTGTTTGAGTCTCTGTGTGGGTTATCTTATTTTAATAGTCTCTTGTCCTGCGTGTGTTATGTTCATTTTTGTTTTCCCCGTTTCGTTAGTCAGATTTCGTTCACCTGTGCCTTGTTTCCCTGCTGTGTTTGGTCTTTCTAATTATCTCATGTCTATCCACAGTGGACCGTGACACTGGTGTCCTAGCAACAAAACGGACATCTCCATGCTCGACTGATACTGCCTTTTGGAGAAAAGCTTTATGGTCAGAAATGGGTGCAAATTGGTCCAAATTCTTGAACTTCACCTCAAATAAACAGCTAGACTGTCACAAATTTGACAAAACAGGTGGGTTTTCCAACAGGACAGTGATCCCAACCACACATCAAACACTCCTTTTGGAATGGTTAAGCTAACATTAAGTTTCTGGAATGACCTTCCCAAAGCTCCGACCTCAACTCTACGGACAAACTGTGGACTACACTCAAAAGCCAGGCCCGTGCCAACCAACCAGTTTAAATGAACCATTTCTGCCAAGAAGAAAAGGAAAATGGATTAGTCAAAATTGAAAACAAATTCAAACTTTTGCAGATTTTTTTTTAAAAAGTTGTCAGTAAATATCTTCGCTGCACAGTCAAAGAAATCATTTAAAGGCTAAAACTACCATGATGTTCACAGGTAGGTCAACTTCTCACAACTGTAGATGTTTGGAGAAGGTTTCTTTACTTCGTTGTTTTTGCAGACATGACGTTGGTATGACCTAGAAGTTGATGACCAAAAATAACCCCCAACAACTGCGCACCCTTTGGTTACCTGTTATTCTTGAAGTGTTTAAATATGAATCGGCTCCATTCGCTGGTGTTTGTCAAGTTTCTGATGTCAGGTTTGATCAGTGCTGCTCTTCATTTATCAGTAAGAGGAAAAGAAAGAGTGGAACATGAAGAGAGTTGATGCATGGCAGCAGTGTGTCTGACAAGATTTCTAATGGTCTATTTTAGAAAGTCAAAGACAAATAAAATGGATATAGTCAGAGCTACAATGTAAAAGAAAAGGCGATAGGAGGCATCAGAAGCCTTTGACCTGCTGCACATACACAAACACAGTAATACAGGAGCATGGTTTATTGGCGTATATCTGTCATAATGTGCCAAAGAACAGCCATTACAAGAAGGTTAGGCTTTTATCCCCTGTGAAATGGGCTATTTCCAGTGTGCTGGCTGACATAAACACTGCTGATTTAGGAGGTTAAGACTCCTGGCTGTATCACAGAGGTCACATGTCTTTGTTTGAGGGCTTTGAGCAGCAGAGCAGTGGCAGCTGGTTGTTATGAAGGGCCCCAGGATATTTCTTAGTTGCACCTCATGCCTAAACCCCTGGTTTGTCACTAAAGTTGACATGGGCTAAATTTAATCTCAGTCTCTTTCCTTGCTCTGCTACACTAACACCAACATTTACAGACATTTTAGGATGTTTGCCGAATCCCCTTTCTTACCATTTTACCATGTTTAAATTGTTTTGGCATTATCAAATTTATAATAATGGTTGTTCATATCTATTGCTTAGGGGCATGTCTTGTTGCTCTCTGTTGTTTGACATTTATTAAATCATTTTACTTGATGTTGATAGCCTCCAAAAGGCAACATTGCTTATCTATGAATCATTCAAGCCCAATTTTCTTTTAATGAAAAGCACCCCCCCCCCCCAAAAAAAAATAAAATAACCAAAGAAACAAAGAAAAACAAAAACAGTTACCTCTAGGATGTACCTATCATAGGCACTGTTCCTGTTTCTTAAGGCATGCACTGAAAAACCTGGAGCAAAGTCCTGACACAGGACCTAAGAGATGCATCTGGCCCTTCAGGTGATCCATCCACTGAAAGGATGCCGTCAAGAAGACATTCTTAAAGAAGGGAAACAGGGAGAAAAAGCTGAGGTATGCCAAATTAAATAAGAACTTGACTGAAAATTAGTAGCTGAAGAAGAATGTCTTGAGTGTCCTTCAAGAAGCCTGGAGAACTCTTCCTGAAGACTACTTAAAGAAATTACAAGAAAGCTTATCTAAGAGAGTTCAGGCTGCGCTGGAGTGTGATGATGTTCACACCAAATATTGAATTTCAAGCTTGTACTGTATTTCCAGTTATGTTTGCATGTTTCAATAATTCACCTGTGGACAGTACTGTGCACAAGTTCTTGTTTACACAGGTTTGAGAATAGATGAAACTAGCTAGATCTCATCCCAATAACACCTTTCTTTCCCCTAAACATTATTCATAATTCATGTTTCTAGCAAAAAAAATCCCTCGCCCAGCAGGTACAGGTAAACCATAATTCCTGCTGCACAGACATAGATAAAGCTAACGTTGAACAACACACATTTCTCAACATCAAAGCTATTCCTTCTCATTGCATTCAAATAATGCACATCTACTTAGCATCCCTCAGTGATGCTTGTGATTTATTTCTGCTGTTTCCCATTCAGAGCCGTGCAATTGTGATGCATAAAGTCGCTGTTTGTGTAAAATAAAGGGTTGCGAAGCTCAACAGAATGCTATCCATCCTCATTATAGTGATGGGAAGCTCTCTCATTTTTCTTGCCTGAAAAAGCTGCTGCAGGCTGATTTCACATTCTCGCTGTTAAAACAAATCCCACGTTGTAGCATCAGCACAGCGCGCTGAAATACAGCGATCGCACCGAGGGTTTCATCTTTCAGGCATAATTAATAATGGTAATAAAGACGTCGGACATAGTACTGAGTATAGTAAGATAGAAAACGCTAATAATAAGAATAAAAGAAAGAAAAAAGCTGGAACATGACACACACACACACACACACACATTTGCAAAACCACAGGTAAACTGGGTGATGTATGGTGGCAGACGATCCAGGCTATCTATTCAATGTCAAGCGGCCTTTATCCATCTCCAGACAGAGACTGATGAGTATTATTAGACTGCACTGGTGTAACATCCCTGCAGACATGTGCACATGCACGGTGTCATTCAACCCGAGTGCTCGTAACTCTTCCCAATCAAAGCATGCATAAAGATATATTTGAGTTATGGCCTTAGATGACATTAACGTGTCACGATCATGTTCCTGACTGAGACATGGGTGGTGCCAACACAACCTTTTTTCAGTTGTAATCTATCAAACCCTCCTTAACTTTAATTTAATTCAATGTTTTAATCCTTTGACCAGATTACGAGCCTATGACGGGGATATCTTGCCATGGAGAAACCTTGACCGTAAGCCTTTTCCACAACGTTATATCGTTTTGAACCCCAGATTGACAGAATGAAATGTATTACTCAATATTTAAAGAACAAAGAGGATTAATAGCCTCATCAGAAATGATCCTATTTTGATGGCTAATATCTCCATTAATATTCTGTAATGAGTTTTACTTTCATGCCAGCAATCATGGTGTCAGAGTAGGTGCCACATTTTTCAAACGATAGTGTTCTCATTTTGGAATGGGGCTCTTCTTCTGCCCTTTATATCATATTCAATTATCTTTCTCCTCATAATCTAGCAACACACGCATTCACAGCCGAAGGTTAGCTGCTTGTTTGCATGCACACTCACTCCATGAAAAGGTGAATAGTCGTGTACTGCATTATACGACCACCTTGGGCGTCTCATAAAAAGACAAACATGCAGCTTGTAAGAAAATAGCAGAATTAACTGGAGCTTGATTATTTTAGCTAACAAAACAATGCCGTGTGTCAATAACCTCCATCTCCTGTGAATTAAGGCAAAAAGGTTTCATCGCAAACATCATCAATCCAATAATTATGTACCAGAAATAGACCCTCGAGGTATTTTTATAGCGCTCGACAGTGATTAATACGTCTTGCTGCTCGTGTGCTGTATTGTGTTCGTGATATGCTGATTGTGTTCACATCTTTTCTCCTCTGACAGATTTTGTCTAGACAACTTTAGGACCTGTAACATGAAAGCTGGATTGGTTGTACCTGTCCTCTCATGTTTTGTGCAGTTATCAAATCTTTATTGCTTCCATGACCTGGTATTTCTACCTGAAATTAATCACTGTCAGGAGGAAAGAGGTTTACAAAATACCCAAGGTCAGAAGTCTCTAAGCTCTTCTTAAACTGTTTAGCTCCCATGTGGTTCATGCTAGACAATGTTTTTGGTTCTTTGCAGAGAAAATATGATTTTGTTAGAACTGGATGTAGAGGGAAAATATAAGAGAATGGCTTCGTGATGCAACCTTTGCTCCATTAAAAACAAAAGAGGAAAGACAGTACATTACAGAGAAGCTTAATAACTGTTCACTTAATTAGCTAGCTAATGCCCACTGTTGCTGATAATGTTACAACGTTACTGATATCTGGTAACATACTGCACCACCATCCATGCTCCTGATGGGTAGACATTTGATATATTTTATTTATTTTTTTCAGTGGATTTATCCAAACTTTTCTTTAATTGTTGCCATTCATTTAAAATCTGTATGTGTTTACTGACTGAGAGTCACACATTCAGTGTCCTTATCACTCTGCAGTAATACAAAAGAGTGCTCTTCTCTGTAAACTCACTTTAATCTCCAAACAGAGCCACTTGCTCGTCGTTCTTGCCCGACCACATCCAGCTTGTAGCCACAGAATCAGGTTGTCAATAATACTTATGTTAATTCTGTGGATTTAGAGGGACTGCTGTAATGTTAGCACAGTTATTTTCTTCCAGGCATCATCAAAGAGAAGATTTAGTTTGTTGGCAACTTTATTTCCACGTTCATTCCTACAAATATCAAAATAACTGAAACATAACTTCACATTAGCCCATCACACTTGTGTGTGTTAGTCTGCATGTTTTCATGAGCTCAGTGTTTCAGGTAAAATGCCACTGAACTGTTCGACTGGTTAAACTGTGCAGATGCAGACTGTATTTCATTTACCAGTTCACCAGGTTTCATTTATTGCACATTTACACTGTTGCTTTGTAAAACAACATTTTAACCATTTGCTGGGACCCCTCCCCTCGACCACCACCAAAAATAGGGGGGTAAAGCCATCAGGGATATGATGAAATTATTTGAAATGTCATGCTGAAGTGTATAGCTGCTGATGAAAAGGCAGTTGTCTGCTGCAATGTAGCCTTCAGTGGAAAGAAGAATACATATTTTAAATGGGATATGGACCAGTACTAGTCCAGCTGTTAGCTGTGCACCATAGAGGGAGCTGTTTTCTGCTTCACCAGTAACTTACTGAACGCAAATATTGCTAACGTTTGCCTGTTAGTGCAATTTGGGATGCAGAGAAGGTCTGAGTCGATGAAGTGAGCGAAAGAACGAATGAACTGAGATACAAGCCCCTGGAAAAACCTATAAAAAAGACCGAAGCTAACCACAGGAGAAAGAAAAGGAGAAACTGATAAATGGGAGGTGAAGACGGGGGCGAAGGTCGGGTACAAGGAATAAACAAGGTAACAGGATGGGAATATTTGGCTGAAACTAAAGGGCAATGAGGTAAAAAGAAAAAGGGGAAAGAAGCAGATGAGCAGGTAAAAAAGTTAGAAGGAAAGCTAGACACGGGACTGTTGGAGGTTAATAACTGCAAAACCCCAAACAAACAGAGAAAGGGTAAATGCAAAGGCTTCTGGGATGGAGGGAGGACAGGTTGGTTTTATCAAAACAGAGAGCATGTAAGGCAAGGCCTCATGACTGCAGGTGTATCTGCTGGTCTGACCAGCTGGGGGCTTTGGTTTGATCTCAAACGTTG
The DNA here is from genome assembly GCF_963576455.1 of Neolamprologus multifasciatus. Lineage (NCBI taxonomy): Eukaryota > Metazoa > Chordata > Actinopteri > Cichliformes > Cichlidae > Neolamprologus > Neolamprologus multifasciatus. The sequence goes on from NC_140458.1 coordinate 36,077,047, forward strand.
CAGAGGGGCTGCTAGGCTTCATATTTGTGGTAAGTATCATTTTTAACAATCCCTGCTTCCACTGGAGTAAAACAGTCTCTGTATATTGATTAAAGTAAAACTAAATTAAAATATATTCTCAATGAGTAGAAAACTACAGCCTTTCATTTTCAGCTCCTCCACCTGTCCTACTGAGCTAATTGACTTAATACTTGACTAAGAGCGTTCCCGAGTGCATGATTCTCGAATTATAGACAGGTAGGAAGTAATTGTAAGAATCTGATGAGTCATTTCAAATGAAATAGAGGTTAAATATCCATAGTCTTAAAAACTTCAAATAAATAAATATTAAATTAGTAGATTAGTGGATGATTCTGGGTAATTGCAGCTATGCTGCCACAGTTCACAGATGAACTTTTTGGCTTACCTAAGCAAATTTTGTGTCTCCAATTAAAGCAGACAGTCAGGTTCTGAAGTGGCTGAAGTTAATTCAATTTTGGACGGTAAATTCATCCAACCAGGCTACGTAAAATGCTAATCCACTTAAAAACACATATTCTCTGTATCAAGGCTGCTTCCATCGGTAGGTCTTGGCATGTGGCAAAGACTAACTTTCAGACATTCACATTCAGAGGGCTCCATATCTTTCTTGTTGCTTTCTTATATACACAGCAGTGGACCACAGCACATCCAGGCAACAGATTCAATTTTAACAGCAGTCTCATTTTGCAGACTGAGCTCATCGCTGAAGTGCCAAAAGTCATTTCCATTGATTCTGAAACTAGATACTGAAAGACAAGTAAAGGAAAGTCAGTATTAAAAAGTGAGATGAAGAACGGGAGATAGAAAAAAAAAGGAGACAAGTCATGATCGCCATTTTCCGTGTGTGAGGCATATGACTTACCACAATGAATAATGTGCAATTACGCTTAGTGTCAAATATTATTTTGGATCTTTCATTAATCCCACTACATCAAAGTAGATTAAACTCTTGAAACCTCCGTAGAGGAGGGCAATCTGTGGAGAGCTTGCCCTCCAAAGCCTCCGAGCTTCGTATACCTGCACTCCCCTTTCCCTCTGCATTCTCCTTCAAGTAATTCAATCAAACAGAACTATCTGAGTTTCAGACTTAACTCTTTATCTGACAGAAGGTGTGGTCAAAAAAAGCAAAGTTGATTCCCATAATGTATACCTTTCAAAGTGCAGATTGCTCTGACTCCTAAGAAAATTGTATTTCCTATTTCAGCACATGACACTGACAACAGGGATAAATGTATCCTGAGAGGTTTTGTGAATACAGTCATCCTGGAGGAAACTGTTGGCATATATGCATGTCATAAAGTGATGGGTGTCCATACCTGCCGTTTTAACCTGTGGATCCTGGATTATGGGACAGTTTCCTTGATTGTTAATGAAAGTGGCTTGGTTGCTTTCCATAAGTCATGCACAAGTAGTAGATACATAATATACAATAAAGTTTATAATTTGTTGGACAAAGACACCATTTCTGTAGTTTTGGTTTTGTTTACATCACAGTGGAGTTTAAATCAAGTATTCAAGATGTGACTGAAGTGTAGAATTAAAGTTAAAATACAAGGGGTTTTACAAAATGTACTAAAGTCATTTTATATACATAATCCCTCATTTTGGAAAATTTACTAACTAACAGTTTCATGGACAGGTGTGGAACTTTCTTCTTCTATTACTTTACGATATAACAAGCAGACATAATATCTGAAGTTGATTCAAAGTGTTGACGTATCAGTGCAAGAGAGGGTGGCCATCATTTATTTATATATATATTTATATATATATTTATATATATATATATATATATATATATATATATATATTTATATATATTTATATATATATTTATATTTATATATATATATATTTATATTTATATATATATATATATATATATATATATATATATTTATATATATATATTTATATATATATATATATATATTTATATATATATATATTTATATATATATATATATATTTATATATATATATATATATATATTTATATATTTATATTTATTTATTTATTTATATATATATATATATATATATATATATATATATATATATATATATATATATATATAGGGAGATAGATATATCACACAGACAGTGCAGTGCAAACTTCAGGAGTGGATAAATCTGGTACATTTCTTAACATGATGATTACGCTGCACACCTTGGCAACATGAAAGGTCTAAAAGACCACAGAAGACAACAAAAGTACATGATGACAGAATGGTTAAGAAAATTAACTTAACAACATCTAACCAGGACAAGCACACTCTAAGAGATGCCTACCTCTCAAGGACAGTTCACAACAAGATTAAAAACTACTGGTTGCATTTATGCATGGATGATCTATCTATGAAAGTAGCAGAAGTGTGAATACTCTGGCAAACAGTGTTCAGCTTCATATTATGACAAACTGGTATTTTTTCACATTTCTCCATTTGGGTCTGATTTTTAAACTTTAGCCCAGTTTCACAGTTCCTCTTTTCTGCCGGAGTAAACAAGCAATGCATGCTGCTGCTGCTGCTGCTGCTGCTGCTGCTCATGCTTCTGCGTTACATTTGAGAGTGAATAAAAGCAGCAATCAGACAAGAGCCATCAGACGATACAGGGCCCAGAACCAGACAGTGGGAGAAAACAGGGTGAGAGAGGGAGAAGAATGCTTCATTTGAATCCCTCTCACTCTGCCTTATTTCACTTCTTTCTTTGCTTATGTTGGGATTATTATCAAAGTCTTGTCATGTGTTTTATTAAACTGTGCAACTACTAAATGCATTTTTATACCTGTATATGTGTTGATGTCGTTGTTAATAGGAAGTGTTAACATGTTACTTGAATAACAGCACTTCACACCTGATCACCTGCTCTGCTTCTCAGTAGCCCGGGCTTCAGATGACAGCACTGCTGAGAAAGTGCCTGGATGGTCATTCCTGCCAGTAACCGAGCCTGTAGTTCTTCCACTAGTTGCCTAGGTTTTAACCAGTGTCAGCTCGCTTGAAATGCAACACGATGTGCAGCTGTGGTGTAGATTGGCTCTATTTAGGTAACCTGCCCATATCCAAGGCCATGCTCTCACACCTACATTAAATAAACAAAAATAACAAGACTTTGTTATGCCAGGCAGCAGGTCTGGCAGTGTCCTAGTTTGATGCATTATAAGCATTGCCCGGAAATGCTTTTCATGGCTGGCATCATTACGGAGCACTCAGAAATAAAGATATGCTCACTCATTGCTGTACACAGGCAGAGATACACAGCCTTAGTCCAGACATCAAAGAAGTGCGAGGAGGCCCCATCGAGCTTCCACAGGCCTGCTCAGCAACAGGAGACAAGCTGCCAAATAAAACATTTAAAAATCTAGGTTAC